>NC_057390.1:34280493-34520611 GCF_019320065.1 Cervus canadensis
TATTAGAAATAGACTATTATAATATCCTGAATAAGATGGGAAAATATAACTGGATATTAATTAATTCTAGATTACATTAAAATAAGTAAATGTCTTGATAAAAAAAGTATAGCCACATGAATCAATATCACTTGGAAAAAAAGGCTCATAGCATATACAATTGTATTCCATCCTTGACCATTCTGCTTATCAAGTTCATGAAAGCTTTGGATGAGGAAAGGTAATATGCTCGTTATTTGCTTATTAAGAGAAACAGAGAAAAGGCCGACACAAAAAGTGAATTAAGGTTAAAAATGAGAGGATGAAACAATAGGCAAAATTTATCAAAAAAGAAAATGAATATAGTAAAATGTATTCTGGATTTTATTAAAAGTTGTTGTTTAGCCACCAAGCCATGTCCAACTCTTTTGCAGCCCGTTGTACTATAGACTGCCAGACTCCTCTGTCCTTGGGATTTCCCAGGCAAGAATACTAGAGTTGGTTACCATTTCCTTTTCCAAGGGATCTTCCTGACCCAGGGATCAAACCCCTATCTCCTGCATTGGCAGGCAGTTCTTTATCACTTAGCCAACAGAGAAGTCCAGTCTGGATTTTATTAAAAGTACATTTAATCACAGTTGTGCAAGCATAAGCAGGGGACAGGCTGGAATGTTTGGTATGCCATTTACTCACTGTATACCCAGGAACAAGTTGCCTAACCTGTTTGTGTTTCAGTTTCTCCATCTGTAAAACAGATTTAATAAACACAGTATGATCTTTTATGAATGTTGTAAGATTCAATGAGTCTAAAGTTTATTCAGACACAGAATCAGGTGGTGATGAATGCTAAATAGTATTGTGCTTGTAAAAAAAAAGAAGAAGAAGAAGAAGAGGGGGTGTGTCAGCTGACATCTCAGTGTGAATCAAAAGTGTTAGGAGATTGCTGAAATACTTAATACCCTGCCCAAGGCTTCATTAAAAGCAGTACAATATTAAGACCCAGAAGCCTATGGGAATGTATTCTTGTGCCAACCCAGCCCCTGGTCACCCTCTGCCTTTCTGGAACATATGCCTCTGCTGTCTCTTTCTTTGTTTCTCTACAAGCATCCTTGCATATCTTTCTGTTCCTATCTCCCTCTCTATTTCTCATCCTATGCCATCTTCTTTCTGTCATTTCAGAGGAAACCTCAACATTCTTGAGTGTATCTAAGGGAAAACCAAGACTAGCTGGTAAGGTTGGAAGTAGGGTGCGAGAATGGTCCCTTAGTGAAAGGAGAGTACTGGACTCAGGGAGGAGAAGACATGCTGAGAAGCAAAGTGAGCTGTTTTCAAGTCTAAGATCACACAGTTGGTGGCACGGTTTTGCAGCTCAGCAGGGAACGAGAGGAGCTACCCCTCACCCAAAGTTGGGGCAGCGCCCGAGAGCGCCAGGCTGTGACGGCGCAGGAGAGGCCGAGAGGAGCTACCCCGCGTCCAAGGTGAGGAGCAGCGGCTGCACTTTGCTGGAGCAGCCGTGAAGAAATACCCCACGTCCAAGGTAAGAGAAAGCCAAGTAAGATGGTAGGTGATGCGAGAGGGCATTAAAGGCAGACACACTGAAACCACAATCACAGAAAACTAGCCAATCTGGTCACAGGACCACAGCCTTGTCTAATTCAATGAAACTAAGCCATGCTGTGTCGGGCCACGCAAGACGGCCGGGTCATGGTGGAGAGGTCTGACAGAATGTGGCCCACTGGAGAAGGGAATGGCAAACCACTTCAGTATTCTTGTCTTGAGAACCCCATGAGCAGTATGAAAAGGCAAAATGACAGGATAGTGAAAGAGGAACTCCACAGGTCAATAGGTGCCCAATATGCTACTGGAGATCAGTGGAGAAATAACTCCAGAAAGAATGAAGGGATGGAGCCAAAGCAGAAACAATACCCAGTTGTGGATGTGACTGGTGATAGAAGCAAGGTTTGATGCTGTAAAGAGCAATATTGCATAGGAACCTGGAATGTTAGGTCCATGAATCAAGGCAAATTGGAAGTGGTCAAACAGGAGATGGCAAGAGTGAATGTCGACATTCCAGGAATCAGCAAACTAAAATGGACAGGAATGGGTGAATTTAACTCAGATGACCATTATATCTACTACTGTGGGCAGGAATCCCTTAGAATAAATGGAGCAGCCATCATAGTCAACAAAAGAGTCCGAAATGCAGTAGTTGGATGCAATCTCAAAAACGACAGAATGATCTCTGTTTGTTTCCAAGGCAAACCATTCAATATCACGGTAATCCAAGTCTATGCCCCAAACAGTAATGCTAGAGAAGCTGAAGTTGAATGGTTCTATGAAGACCTACAAGACCTTTTAGAACTAACATTCAAAAAAATATGCCCTTTTCATTATAGGGGACTGGAATGCAAAAGTAGGAAGTCAAGAAACACCTGGAGTAACAGGCAAATTTGGCCTTGGAGTACAGAATGAAGCAGGGCAAAGGCTAATAGAGTTTTGCCAAGAGAATGCACTGGTCATAGCAAACACCCTCTTCCAACAACACAAGAGAAGACTCTACACATGGACATCATCAGATGGTCAACACTGAAATCAGATTGATTATGGTCTTTGCAGCCGCAGATGGAGAAGTTCTATACAGTTAGCAAAAACAAGACCGGGAGCTGACTGTGGCTCAGATCATGAACTCTTTATTGCCAAATTAAAACTTAAATTGGAGAAAGTAGGGACAACCACTAGACCATTCAGGTATAACCTAAATCAAATCCCTTATGATGATACAGTGGAAATAAGAAATAGATTTAAGGGACTAGATCTGATAGACAGAATTCCTGATGAACTATGGATGGAGGTTCATGACATTGTACAGGAGACAGGGATCAAGACCATCCCCATGGAAAAGAAATGCAAAAAGACAAAATGGTTGTCTGAGGAGGCCTTACAAATAGCTGTGAAAAGAAGAGAAGTGAAAAGCAATGGAGAAAAGGAAAGATATTCCCATTTGAATGCAGAGTTCCAAAGAATAGCAAGGAGAGATAAGAAAGCCTTCCTCAGTGATCAATGCAAAGAAATAGAGGAAAACAATAGAATGGGAAAGACGAGAGATCTCTTCAAGAAAATTAGAGATACCAAGGGAGCATTTCATGCAAAGATGGGTTCGTGAAGGACAGAAATGTTATGGACCTAACAGAAGCAGAAGATATTAAGAAGAGGTGGCAGGAATACACAGAAGAACTGTACAAAAAAGATCTTCATGACCCAGATAATCACAATGGTGTGATCACTCACCTAGAGCCATACATCCTGGAATGTGAAGTCAAGTGGGCCTTAGAAACAATCACTACGAACAAATCTAATGGAAGTGATGGAATTCCAGTTGAGCTATTTCAAATCCTGAAAGATGATGTTGTGAAAGCGCTGCACTCAATATGCCAGCAAATTTTCGAAAACTCGGCAGTGGCCACAGGACTGGAAAAGGTCAGTTTTCATTCCAATCCCAAAGAAAGGCAATCCCAAAGGATGCTCAAACTACTGCACAATTGCACTCATCTCACACACTAGCAAAGCAATGCTCAAAATTCTCCAATCCAGGCTTCAGCAATACGTGAACCGTGAACTTCCAGATGTTCAAGCTAGTTTTAGAAAAGGCAGAGGAACCAGAGATCAAATTGCCAACATATGCTGGATCATCAAAAAAGCGAAAGAGTTCCAGAGAAACATCTATTTCTGCTTTATTGACTATGCCAAAGCCTTTGACTGGGTGGATCATAATAAACTGTGGAAAATTCTGAAAGAGATGGGAATACCAGACCACCTGACCTGCCTCTTGAGAAACCTGTATGCAGGTCAGGAAGCAACAGTTACAACAGGACATGGCACAGCAGACTGGTTCAAAATAGGAAAAGGAGTACATCAAAGCTATATATTGTCACCCTGCTTATTTAACTTCTATGCAGAGTGCATCATGAGAAATGCTGGGCTGGAAGAAGCACAAGCTGGAATCAAGATTGCCAGGAGAAATATCAATAATCTCAGATATGCAGATGACACCACCCTCATGGCAGAAAGTGAGGAGAAACTAAAAAGCATCTTGATGAAAGTGAAAGAGGAGAGTGAAAAAGTTGGCTTAAAGCTCAACATTCAGAAAACTAAGATCATGGCATCTGGTCCCATCATTTCATGGGAAATAGATGGGGAAACAGTGGAAACAGTGGCTGACTTCGTCTTTCTGGGATCCATAATCACTGCAGATGGTGATTGCAGCCATGAAATTAAAGGATGCTTACTCCTTTGAAAGAAAGTTTTGACCAACCTAGATAGCATAGTAAAAAGCAGAGACATTACTTTGCCAACAAAGGTCCATCTAGTCAAGGCTATGGTTTTTCCAGTGGTCATGTATAGATGTGAGAGTTGGACTGTGAAGAAAGCTGAGTGCCGAAGAATTGATGCTTTTGAACTGTGGTGTTGGAGAAGGCGCTTGAGAATCCCTTGGACTGCAAGGAGACCCAACCAGTCCATCCTAAAGGAGATCAGTCCTGGGTGTTCATTGGAAGGACTGATGCTGAAGCTGAAACTCCAATACTTTGGCTACCTGATGCGAAAAGCTGATTCACTGGGAAAGACCCTGATGCTGGGAGGGATTGGGGCAGGAGAAGGGGACGACAGAGGATGAGATGGCTGCATGGCATCACCAACTCGATGGACATGAGTTTGAGTAATCTCCAGGAGTTGGTGATGGACAGGGAGGCCTGGCGTGCCGCGATTCATGGGGTCACAAAGAGTCAGACAAGACTGAGGGTCTGAACTGAACTGAACTGAGGGAAAAAGAAGTAGGAATGGAGACATTACAGAGACGAAGCTACTTGGTTTAAAACAGTAAACAATGTTTGACCTAAAACTGTCTAGAATTTAAAACAGCCTCCTAAAAAAAGGAACCCTGTACAATGTTGGTGGGAAGGTAAAGTGGTGCAGCCATTATGGAAAGCAGTATAGAAGTTTCCCAAAAATTAAAAATAGAGCTATCATATGATCTAGCAATCACACTTCTGGATATATAGCTGATGGAAATGAAATCACTATCTTGAAAAGATATCCATACTCCATCAAGTTTACTAAAGCATTATTCACAATAGCTAAGAGATGAAAAGGCTTCCATTGTGGTTCAGCTGGTAAAGAATCCACCTGCAGTGTGGAAAAGATGAAAAAAAACCTAAGTGTCCATCAATAGATAAATGGGTAAAGAACGAAATTCTGCAATATGTGACAACATGGATGAACCTTGAGGGCATTATGCTAAATGAAATAAGCCAAACAGAGAAAGACAAATGCCATACAAGCTCACTTAAATGTGGAATCTAAAAGAAGTCAAATTCATAGAAACAAAGAGTAGATTAGTGACTGTCAGAGGCCAGAGGGGTGGGAGAGATGTGGAGATGTTGGTCAAAAGGTAAGAACTTTCAGTTATTAAAGAGGTCTATTTCTGGGGATCCAATGAACCACAAAGTGTCTGTTGTTAAAACTATATTAAGTGCTTGAAATTTGTTAGAAGACTAAATTTAAAGTGACCTACCAAAAAAAGGTGATTATGTGAAGAGATGAATGCATTAATTAATCTTATTGTGGTAATCATTCTGCAACATATATGTACTAAATCATCACAATGTGTACCTTAAACTTACCCAATGTAATATATCAATAACTTCTCAATAAACTGAGAAAAAAAAAATAGACTCCTCATGAAGCAGTGAATTTTCTCTCCCCAAAAGTTCAGAAATGGGCCAGATAGCCTATGATTCCATGACAGCTGGACTTAGATATCCTGGAAAGGACCTGTCAGTTTAACCATTGTTACAGACCAAACAGATGACTGTATTTGCTGAACTGCTGAGGCGCTCCAGGAAAACAAGTAAGAAAAAAGCAGCATTTTGACCCCAGAAACGGAACAAATTTGGATTGCTCCACTGTATCAAGATACTTCAAACTCTTGTCAAAGTGGAAAATATTATCTGGGAGTGATGTTTTTAATCACTGTCATTTTATAGTGAATTTATTTCCCAACTGGGCAAAGTAACATGTAGATAAACTAAAATGGAATTCATTTTTGTATACATAAATAGGCAACTGATGAGAAGATACAAAAAATAAAATCAACTGATTATGTGCTTTCTTTTATGTTCTTCTGTTCAGGAAGGCTGTAGTTATGTATATGATAAATGAAAGAGATATTTCTACAAAAAATATGAGCCACAGAGACATTAATAATTATGCGACCACACAGATATGAGAAAAACATGTATGATTAACATACTGCCATTTTCAATATATATAATGTTACTATTTTGCTAAGCATGTCAAAAAAGAAAGGGGGAAAAAACACTTGGGCCGCTTACCTATAACTGCGGTGCCATTGCCAATGCTATTTAAGGATAATATATATGTAAAAAGGGGGCATATACACTCAGCTTTCCAAATATAATTACTTCTGAAACAGATTTCAAAGGAAACACTCTTGATATATTTGCATATAGATACAATCACCTTGAAATTTTACTACCAACTTGCTAATGAGGATATAAAGATTGCTCATTTTATAGGATACCTTAGGAAACAAGATTATTTTTTTAACAACATAACATTCATCATAGAACCTTCTAGTTGACTTAAAAGTGCATTTTTCTCGCTTGCCACTTAGAAAACTGAGAGGATGAACATTCCAGGAGAGAAGGACACTTGAGAGCCGTGACACAGCTCTGGGATGCCCCCAAATCCTCTCCCTGTTCCTCTCAAACATCAGGCTCCTAGAGAAAGAGTTTCAGGAGGAATTGTGAGAAATTAACTTTGAGGCAATGTCTTTGGAGAAGGGAACAGACAAAGCATAAGCAAGGGGATCACGGTAATGCAGAAGAGAAGTAAGAGATGGATTTTGAAGAGGTAGCCAACAGGTAAGAGAAAGAGACAGAGACACAAAAGCAGAGACAAGAGACAGAGACTCCAAAGGTGGTTTCAATAGAGAAGAAAGGTCAAACGTCTACCCACGAAATCTGTTACATTTTTCTGTGCCCAGTGTAAAGGTTATGAGGAATATCTTGAATAGGCCTCAGGAATTATATATTTTTACTCTATTCCTGAAGCCCATGGTTTCATTTCTGTTCAGAACAAAAACCAGTACTTTTCAAAGATAATTAATGAAGAAGCCTTGAAGGTCTTAGAATTTCATATTATTGCCACAAGCCTGATCCTGCCTCCTCCACACATGATGATCCTGGAATATATCTTCTACTTCTTTGATCCCAAAGGTCACTTCTGCAAATTCAAACATCAAAAGAAAGGAGAAACTAGTGGATTCTTTTTCTTATTGTAGCAATTAATTCAAACAAGCTCTACTTTGCAGTTTTTTTCCTCCCACAATAAGACTGAACAGTACACACTAAATCTTCTCCTATGAAAGAAAATACATTCCTACCATGTGGTAAATTGTTAGATTATAAGAGCAAATGGTCAAAGCATACTGGAAATCAAGAGACATGAATGTGGTCCCACTCACCACCAAAACATGTGATTGGGGGTGAGTTAGTTCCCCTCTCTTGGCCTCTGTTCTGTCCACTGAAAAATAAAAATTCTTAATTCTGTGCTTACTAATGTTCTTTGTACTTATAAAATTATAGTATTCTGTAGGTAACTCTGTAACAAGCTAATGAAATAATGGTTTTTGAAAAGTAGTCTTCTTATTCAATTATTTGACTTAGCACTTTATATATGTACATATTTAATGGAATTAATATATATTTAAAGCTAATGTATATTATAATCTTAACATTCTCCTGATGGTTTTTAATGCACTTAATTCTACTTTGCCTTCATAAGAGCACTTACAGCTTAACTGCTCTACTAAAAAGAAAGATATTACAATCTAGTGAAAGAATCATACATACTCAAACACACACACACACACACACACACTGCAGACCTATTATTCCTCACCATCAGAATAAATTATTGCCACACAAAGGGAGGGAGAGAGATGATATCAACTTAATCAGACAATAATGAAATATATAAGTATGTATGCAATAGCTTCAGAAAAATAGACTGCCAAATTATGAAAAGTTCTTAGCAATTAAAAATATAGTAAAAAGTATTGGCTATTTTTAAGAATGAAGACTAAGCTTTGGCTTATTCATGAAAAGTGTAGGAAAAAGCAAGTGATTGTTTCAAATAAGTGCAGTTTTTTCCACAAATGATCATAGTGTGGGAAGTGTAAAAGTGATCTCATGGCAATAACCTGTGGGGAAATTCCAGTAAAATTCTGATATCAAACTTTTTAAAATTATGTTCTAGGCTTTAAATTATGAAAACTATAAGCTAACTTATTGACTTGATGTCCATGAAAAATCTGGAGATATCACTAAACATGAAAGTCTATTCACTCTTAGAAAAGACTATAGTGATCTGTATGAACCACCAGAGTGAGGGCTCATATAAATTGTTTCTTTTTGTGGAAGATGCATTAAGATTTTCAAGTTATCTTATATTACATATAATTTACTTCAGTATCACCTTGGTTCCAATGAGTTTAACATTTCCATCAATGGCCTGAATGAACACTGTTATTTGTGGTCAAACATGATGACTATCATAACAGAAAAATGAATAAAAGTTAGATATAGTATCGAAAGAATCTAAACACATAAAGTTGAACATGCATAAATGTAAGCTTTGTAGTGAGCTCCAAAACAACTACATATATACACAGTCAGAGGAGCATTCCTTGAAAGTAATTTTTGTGAAAATTACAGTCGAGAGCAGTTTGAACTGTAGGTTGTTATATATCTACTTACATGTTTTTAGATGAATACTACTTAAAGCAAGTCAGAGAGAATGAGGTCCTCCTTAAAAAAATTAAAAGAAATACAATACAGTCATCCCTCAGAATCTTCAGGGGATTGGGTCCAGGACCCTAGCAGATACCAATATCTACAGATGCTCAAGTACCTCATACAAAATGTCCCAGAGGGGTTGATACTCTGTATCCATGGGCACTGATTTTCCACTTGACTTTGGTTAAATCCAGAGGTGTGGAAACCATGGATACAGAAGGCCAACTGCAATACTCAGTCCTCAAAGTAAAATGAACAATGAAGATCTATCAAGTATTCAGAGTGCCAGGCAATGTGTTTATAAGCAGTTTATACACATCATCTCATTTAACTTTCATGTCAATTTCATGAGATAGGGACTGTCCATCTCTATTCAACAACCTAGAAAACAGACTTAGAGAGGTTAAGTAATATGTCTAATGTCACATAGCTAGTAAGTCATGACTTAAAGCCACTCTTGATATTCCAATACTCACATTCTTATCACTACAATATATAACCTCCCTAGTGTGGAGGGTACACAGTTAGAAACCCTGATCTAAGTTTTATATGACTTGTATACAATAGCTGATAGATCAGAATATAATCTTCTTTACGGTTAATGAAAGCGAAAGTGTGGGTCACTCAGTCATGTCCAGCTATTTGCAATCCCATGGATTGTAGCCCCCCAGGCTCTTCTGTCCATGGTACTCTGCAGGCAAGAATACTGGAGTGGATTGCCATTTCCTTCTCCAGGCGATCTTCCCATCCCAGGGATCAAACCCAGGTCTCCTACACTGCAGGTGGATTCTTTACCATTTGAGCCAATATGGCCTCAATATCATCACCTAGAAATGGCTTAAATGAAAACTTCCCAATGCTATCATAAAGAATTCAGTATCAATTAAATTCAAATGAAAATATTTCTTGGCTCTTACATTTAAAATTAAGTTGAAGAAAAAATGATATCACCACTTGACCAATAAATTACATTATAGAACATCTAAATATTGTACATAGGAAATCACAGCATCGTTTTGTTAGGAGAATCAGCAACTGAAATCACCTACCCTAGTCAGGCCAGACAGTAACCACTTGCATGAGTCATCTTACAGCAGGAAGTCCTGCCTGGTAGGGAATGAGGAACTAATACGCTACCACCAACCAGAAGAATTAGGCAAAGGTAAATGTGAGAGAGGAGACCCACTGCATATGTCCTGCTGGAATCCATCTTGGCTGAGCGATGAACTCACCCTCAGGAAGGATGTGGAATTAGAATGACTGGCCAGAGACAGCACAGAAACTAACTGCATTGCCATAACACCCGAGACTGTGGGCCTCCTGGCAGAGCAGTTCTTCAGGATTCCCTTACTCTGCTGCACTCACCCTGGCAGCCCTTCGCAATAATGCCTCTTGCTTTGTCAGCACGCATTGCCTCCTCAGACAATTCATTTCTGAATTTTAGGAAAGAGCCCACTCTTGGTCCCTGGAAGGGATTCCCTTTCCTGAAACAATTTCATTAGACTGCTGTTGGAGGTCTTAAAACTGCTAAGATTAGAGTTGAATTTTAAGCCAACTTTTCACTCTCTTCTTTCACTTTCATCAAGAGGCTCCTTAGTTCTGCTTCCCTTTCTGCCATAAAGGTGGTGTCATCGCATATTAGAGGTTATTGATATTTCTCCCAGCAATCTTGATTCCAGTTTGTGTTTCATCCAGCCTGACTACTTGCATGATGTAATCTGCAAAGAAGTTAAATAAGCACAGTGACAATATACAGCCTTGATGTACTCCTTTTCCTATTTGGAACCAGTTTGTTGTGCCATGTCCATTTCTAACTGTTGCCTCTTGACCTGCATAAAGATTTCTCAGGAGGAAGGTCAGGTGGCCTGGTACTCCCATCTCTTGAAGAATTTTCCACAGTTTGTTGTGATCCACACAGTCAAAGGCTTTGGCATAGTCAATAAAGCAGAAGTAGATGTTTTTCTGGAGCTCTCTTGCTTTTTTGATGATCCAGCAGATGTTGGCAATTTGATCTCTGGTTCCTCTGCCTTTTCTAAATCCAGCTTGAACATCTGGAAGCTCATGGTTCACATACTGTTGAAGCCTGGCTTGGAGAATTTTGAGCATTACTTTGCTAGCATGTGAGATGAGTGCAATTGTGCAGTAGTTTGCACATTTTCTGGCATTGCCTTTCTTTGGGATTGGAATGAAAACAGACTTTTTCCAGTCCTGTGGCCACTGCTGAGTTTTCCAAATATGCTGGCATATTGAGTGCAGCACTTTCACAGCATCATCTTTCAGGATTTGAAGTAGCTCAACTGGAATTCCATCACATCCCCTAGCTTTGTTTGTAGTGTTGCTTCCTAAGGCCCACTTCACTTCACATTCAAGGATGTCTGGTTCTAGTGGGTGATCACACCATCATGGTTATCTAGGTCATGAAAATCTTTATTGTACAGCTCTTTTGTGTATTTTTGTCACCTCTTCTTAATATTTTCTGCTAGTTCCGTACCATTTCTGTCCTTTATTGTGCCCATCTTTGCATGAAATGTTCCCTTGCTATCTCTAATTTGCTTGAAGGGATCTCTAGTCTTTCCCATTCTATTGTTTTCCTCTATTTCTTTGCATTGATCACTGAGGAAGGCTTTCTTATCTCTCCTTCCTATTCTTGTGAACTCTGCATTCAAATGGGTATAGCTTTCCTTTCCTCCTTGCCTTTAGCTTCTCTTCTTTTATCAGCAATTTGTAAGGCCTCCTCAGACAGCCATTTTGCCTTTTTGCATTTCTTTTTCTTGGGGATGGACTTGATCACTGCCTCCCATACAATGTCACGAACCTCTGTCCATAGTTCTTCAGGCACTCTGTCTATCAGATCTAATCCCTTGAATCTATTTGTCACTTCCACTGTATAATCATAAGGGATTTGATTTAGGTTGTACCTGAATGGTCTAGTGGTTTTCCCTACTTTCTCCAGTTTAAGTCTGAATTTGGCAATAAGGAGTTCATGATCTGAGCCACAGTCAGCTCCCAGTCCTGTTTTTGCTTCCTGTATAGAGCTTCTCCATCTTTGACTGCAAAGAATATAATCAATCTGATTTCAGAAATGACCATCCGGTGATGTCCACGTG
Organism: Cervus canadensis; assembly: GCF_019320065.1. NCBI lineage: Eukaryota > Metazoa > Chordata > Mammalia > Artiodactyla > Cervidae > Cervus > Cervus canadensis. Next base: position 34,292,456 of record NC_057390.1, read on the forward strand.
TATAGTGTTCTCTTGTGTTGTTGGAAGAGGGTGTTTGCTATGAGCAGTGTGTTCTCTTGGCAAAACTTTGTTAGCCTTTGCCCTGCTTCATTTTGTACTCCAAGGCCAAACTTGCCAGTTTCCCCAGGTATTCCTTGACTTCCTAGTTTTGCATTCCAGTCCCCTATAATGAAAAGGATATCTTTCTTGGTTGTTAGTTCTAGAAGGTCTTGTAGGTCTTCATAAAACCATTCAACTTCAGCTTCTTCAACATGACTGGTTGGGGCATAAACTTGGTTAACTGTGATATTGAATGGTTTGCCTTGGAAACAAACAGAGATCATTCTGTCATTTTTGAGATTGCACCCAAGAACTGCATTTTGAACTCTTTTTTTGACTATGATGGCTACTCCATTTCTTTTAAGGGATTCTTGCCCACCATAGTAGATATAGAAGACAAAGAAGAACTAAAGAGCCTCTTGATGAAAGTGAAAGAGGAGAGTGAAAAAGCTTGCTTAAAACTCAACTTCAGAAAACTAAGATCATGGCATCCAGTTCCATCCCTTCATGGCAAACAGATGGGGAATAATGGAAACAGTAAGAGACTTTATTGTCTTGGGGTCCAAAATCACTGCAGATGGTGACTGCAGCTATGAAATTAAAAGATACTTGCTCCTTGGAAGAAAAGCTATGACCAACCTAGACAGCATATTAAAAAGCAGAGACATTACTTTGCCAACAAAGATTTATATAGTCAAAGCTATGGTTTTACCAGTAGTCATGTATGGATGTGAGAGTTGGACTATAAAGAAAGCTGAGCACCAAAGAATTGATGCTTTTGAACTGTGGTGTTGAAGACTCTTGAGAGTCCCTTGGATTGCTGGGAGATCAAACCAGTCAATCCGAAAGGAAATCAGTCCTGAATATTCATTGAAAGGACTGATGCTGAAGCTGAAACTCCAATATTTCAGCCACCATATGCAAAGACTGACTCATTGGAAAAGACCCTTATGCTGGGAAGGATTGAGGGCAGGAGGAGAAGGGGACGACAGAGGAGGAGATAGCATCACCTACTTGATGGACATGAGTTTGAGCAAGCTCCAGGAGTTGATGACAGACAGTGAAGCCTGGCATGCTTCAGTCCATGGGGTCACAAAGAGTCACACACGACTGAGTGACTGAACTAAACTGAAGATTAAAATTATTGTATAAGGTGGACACAGGCAAATGCCATTCTGATACTCAAAAAGGATAAAATGGATCTATGTCCAGCAAGGGTGGACCTAAAAGTACAGACTAACCTTATGTCCTTGATTCCATGGGTAAATAATAAAGTACAAGAAAATTAGAACATATTTTGAATTAAAAGTTGGCTAAAATTCTACATATCAAACTTATAAGAAATAGTTGAAGCTGTACTTCTCAGGAAAGTGTAGCCTTAATTTCATACATGAAATTATGGAAGGGATAGGACTGAAAATTAATAAATTATGAATCCACAAAAATGTTAGGAAAGTGATTTTAAAATATATTTAAAAGAAATAACAATAAGAACACAATAAAAAATTAATATACAATAGAAAAAACTGGTAAGCCAGAATTTGGTTAAAGAGTTATAAAAGTAACAAATTCCTAAGGTAAATTTTCAAAAAAGAAATAAGGCAAATGTTTAAAAAATATCAAATTCAGGAAGAGAAAAGGGAACACCAGCAAAGAGCCACTAGACATTCTGTACATATATAATGTGTATTATTAAAAATGTCATGTCAATAAATATAAATTTACCAAGATATAAAGAGTCTTACAACTTTGAAAGAAACTGAACACACAGTTTAAAATGTTCCTACAGGGAAAATCAGCCCCAGGAGCCTCAAGAGTGCTACCAAACATTTATGATAAGCTCAACTAGAATATCAAGATATTGTAAGGACATTTTGAGAAGGATAACTTACCAGTCAATCTCACTCATAAAAGTAGATACAAAAGTCTTCAAAAAATACTTGAAAACTAATTCAGAAGTATATAAAAGAGACAACAAAGATACATTTATTTCAATAATAAAATATTGGATTAATGTTTAAAATCAATCCATGTGGTATGCCATATTAACTAAAGAAAAATATTTTAAATTATATAATCATCTCAATAGATGCAGATAAAGAACTGAACAAAATTTAACATTCATTCATGATTATAACTCTTAGCAAACTAGAAATAGAAAGAAACCTCCCTAATATAAGGACTTTCCTCATACCTCAGTTGGTATAGAATCTGCCTGCAATGCAGGAGACCCTGGTTCAATTCCTAGGTCAGGAAGACCTGCTGGAGAAGGGATAGGCTACCCACTCCAGTATTCTTGGACTTCCCTTGTGGCTCAGCTGGTAAGGAATCTGCAATGCAGGAGACCTGGATTCGATCCCTGGGTTGGGAAGATCCCATGGAGAAGGGAAAGGCTACCCACTCCAGTATTCTGGCCTGGTTGCAGAGTCGGACACGACTGAGTGACTTTCACACTTTCTCTAATACAAGAATGAATAATTACAGGAAACCTATGGTACATAAAGCTGTTTTCGTTTCATTTCAGTTGAAGACTTGTCTGCTATGACCATTCCTATTCAACCCTGTACTACAGGATCCAGCAAGAAAAATTGGCAAGAAACGAAAGTATAAGAATTGGAAATGAATAAATAAGTAAACTTCCTTTATTATCAGGGGACTTAAAATTATATAAGTAGAAAATCCAAAAGAAAATGTAGGAAAGTCTTAATTAGTGATTCATGTACACAATTCAACAGTATTTCTGTATATAAGCAACAAAAACAAAAAAGAAAAGAAAGAAAATTCTATTTATAGTAAGCACAAAAAATATCAAACTAAAATATGTAATGTCTCTACACAAAACTTTACAAAACATTGTTGACAGAAATGTAAGAAAACATAAATTAAGATGTAAAATTTTATGATCAAAAGACTTAACATTAAACAATTATCCCTTCAAATTGAACTAGAGGTTCAATGCAGTCACACTGAAAGTGGAAATAGATTTTTCATTTTTTTTTACTCTTGACAAGACGTTTCTGTAATTTATATGAAAATGCAAAGATCAAGAATAGCCAGAACTCATAAAAGCAGACACATAGATCAACAAAACAGAATAGAGATCCTATAAGTTAATTCACAGCCTGGCCTGTTGCAGTCCACTGGGGGTCACAGAGTTGGACTTGACTTGGTGACTAAACAACAACAAGTCAATTAATTTATGACACAAGTATACCCAGAATATACAATCGAGAAAGGACAGTCTAAGTGGTAGTGGAAAAACTTGACAGCCACATGAAAAAGAATAAAACTGAACCACTATTTTATACCATTTTACTATTCTATTTGTGTATTACATACATAAAATTAACTCAAAATGGGCTAAAGATCTGAATATGTAAGTCCTGAAATCATAAAATTCCTAGATAAAAACATAGGCAGTAAGCTCTTTGACATAGGTTTTGGTGGTGATTTTTTGGATCTAGCTCCAAAAACAAAGACAACGATAGCAAAAATAAGTAGGACTACAGCAAGCTAAAAAGTTATTGTATAGCAAAAGAAACAATCAACAAAGTAACAAGACAACCTACTGAATGGGAGAACATATTTGCAAATGGTATATCTGATAAAGGCTTAACACTTAAAATATATAAAGAATTCATATAACTCAATAGCAAACAAACAATCCAACTAAAAAATAGGCAAAGGATATGAAGAGACATTTTTTCAAAGAAGACTTACCTATTGCCAACAGGTACATGAAAAGATACTAAGCATCACTAGTCTCCAGGGTTATGGAAACAAAAACCATGATGAGAAATCACCTACTTCACATCTACTAGAATGTCTACTATCAAAAAGACAAAAATAACAATTGTTGGCACAGATGCAGATAAAAAGGAATCCTCGTGCCCTGTTGATGGAAATGTAAATCTGTAGAGACACAGTGGAAGACAGTTTGAGATTCCTCAAAAAAATTAAAATAGAACTAATATATGATCCAAAAATTCCACTTCTGTATATTTATCCAAAGAAAATAAAAACTAAATTGCACTCTTGGGTTTATGGCAGCACTATTTACAATAGAGAAGATACGATATGTAGACACAATACAATGTTACTTACCCATAAAAAAAGAATGAAATTGTGCCTTTTGCAACAACACAGATGATCTGGAGGTGAAATAAATCAGACATGAAGAGACAAAACCTGTTTTGCATGTTTGCTAACTTCTACCACTTTCTCAAATCTTCTTCAGAATTAAATCTATTGCATATGCTGTTTGGTTGAAGTATGTAAAGAATATCCAGCCTCACTCATAACTAGAAAAGATTGGATCAGGTACCCTCTGACAGGATCTTAGGGACTCACATACAACTTTGGGGAGCACTGGTCAAGAAAATTTTAAAATAAAGTGACTTCTGCTGCTGCTGCAAAGTCACTTCAGTCGTGTCCGACTCTGTGCAACCCCATAGATGGAAGCCCACCAGGCTCCCCCGTCCCTGGGATTCTCCAGGCAAGAACACTGGAGTGGGTTGCCATTGCCTTCTCCAACTAAGAAGTGATAATCTGGTCTATTTATTATAAAGTAGCAATTAACAAAACAGGATGGTGTTGGCAGAAAGAGGAAAAATAGACCAATGGAACAAAATTAAGATTCTAGAACAGATATATAGATATATGGAACCTCTATTGACAGATCACAAAAGTGAACTATAAAGCCACAAGGAAAAGATGATCTTCAATAAATGATGCTGGGATAATTAGACATCCATGTAAGAAGAAAACAAACTTTACTCCTCCTTTCTACCATACAAAAAAAAAATCAACTCCCAGTGGATTTTAAACTAAAACAATGAAACCTTTAGAGGAATAGAGAAGAGTATCATAAAATCCTCAGGGAAAGAAAATATTTTAAGTTTTCTTTTTAACAGAAAAATCAAAAGCACTAACCACAGATTTGAAGACTAGTATTTTGACTGCATTAAAATTAAATTATTTTTTCCTACAAGTGCCAAGAATTGGAAGGCAAGTCATAGAATTAAATTGGAATTTGCCATCAAATCAATAAAGGAAGTATAAATGCAGAATATAGACACCACACAGCAGGATATATTCAAATGGCCCACCATCAAATGAAAAATTTGTCCTCTTCATTAATCATCATTAATAAGAACTTCCCTGTAGCTAAAATGGTAAAGAACCTGTCTGTGATGCCGGAGACCAGGGTTTAATCCCTGGATTGGGAAGTTCCTCTGGAGAAGGGAATGGCAATCCACTCCAGCATTCTTGCCTGGAGAATTCTATGGAGAGAGAAGGCTGGCTGGCTACAGTCCGTGGGGCTGCAAAGAGTCAGACACGACTGAGTGACTAACACACATACACAGTTGTGTCCAACTCTTTGTGACCCCATGGACCACAGCATGCCAGGCTTCCCTGTCCATCACCAACTCCTGAAGCTTGCTCAAACTCATGTCCATCAAGTCGGTGATGCCACCCAACCATCTCATCCTCTGTTCTCCCCTTCTCCCCCTGCCCTCAATCTTTCCCAGCATCAGGGTCTTTTCAGATGAGTCAGTTCTTTGCATCAGGTGGCAAAAGTATTAGAGTTTCAGCTTCAGCATCAGTCCTTCCAATGAATATTCAGGACTGATTTCCTTTGGGATTGACTGCTTTGATCTCCTTGCAGTCCAAGGGACTCTCATTAATCATCAAATAAAGGCAAATTAAAACCATAGTGATATATCATATACACCTACCAGAATATCCAATATTAAAAAGACTGACAATGTATATGCTTGCAAGGATGAGGAGAAAGAGGTACACTCATAAAGTTTGGTGTTATCTGTAGAAACTGAAGCCACTCACCCTCTATGACTTCGCAGTTTCATTCCTGTGTATTGACTCCACCAAAATTCATTCATATACACCAAGAGATAAAGAATTTTCATAGCAGCCTCATTATTAACAGTCAAAACCTGGGCTCAACCTAAATGTCCAGGTACAACTGATTGGATGATTTAATTATCTTCATTCAATAGAACACTGTAACAGCAGTGAGAATGCATAGACAATACATGTAAAAACAAGGATAAATCTCACAAACATGAAGTTGAACAAAAAAGCCATATGCAGAAAAAAACACTTCTTGGAATATTTTATGCATATAATTTTTATATATATGTTATATTTTTATAGTAAAAGTGGTTTTTAAAAAGGAAAATGTTATGTAATAACATTTATAATCACACCTGTTACAGAAGCCTTTCTAAGTGCCCAATATGTATTATTTACTCTTGAAAACAACCTCCATATAACAGATGATTATCAGACAAAGGTTAAATATTACCACAATCACAAATGACAGAGCAAAAAATAAATATAGTTCTAATTCTGGAGCTCTTAGAATAGTCTGCCTTACATGCATTTAATCTTGTGAAGTTGCAAGGAAGGAACTATTATTTCTATCTTCTATAAGAAAAATGAACCCTAAAGAAGTTCAATCAAGTGCCCAGGGTCACAGAGCTAGGAGAAGCCTATTACACTGCCTCCGTTTAGTAAGACAAATAGGTACCTTTTTATTTTTTACTGTACACAAGTTTACTGAAATATAGTAGCATCCTTGCTTACTAAATAATTTGGTGCATAAAACATGCTCTACTGAGCCATATGACCTATTTATCCCAAAATATAATGTGATTTCCTATTTCCTAAATAAGAATTGAGAAGTAACACACTTGTTTTTGGCTTTCCATGGTAATATGTAACTAATGATTTTACTTCTATGACAGTGAACCCAAGGGGCATAAGCAGGACTAGTTTTGAAACCAATTTGAAACAAAAGCACAAAACAGCTAACCAGAGAGAGAAACAGTCAATACTGCTTCTGAGATATAGTTGGCTAATTCCTTTGTGTTCCTAGCATAATTTTTAAATTAACTTTTATTGGAGTATACTTGATTTACAATGTTGTGTTAGTTTCTGCTACACAAAAAATGAATCAGTTATACATATATCCACTCCTTTTTTACATTCCTTTTTTACAGTCCTTTTTAGATTCTTTCCCCATGTAGGTCAATAGAGTATTGAGAAGAGTTCCCTGCTATACAGTAGCTCCTTGTTAGTATTTATCACAAACTGCAATTATGAAAGGACAAGAAATCACGCAAGGAAGATCAAGGTGATTGAGAGAAAAAAACTAGGGAGAGAAAAAGTGGAAAGGGGGTAATAAAAAGGCAAAAATGAAAAGAAAAAATAAGTTTAATGAGAGAAAATAAGATTTTAAAACAGAATTTCCATTTCTTGACCTCTTGAATAGGAAAAGGAAGGAGGAAAGAAAGAAAGAAATGGAAGGGAAAATGGAGGGAGGGAGGAGAAAGATCCTTCCACCCTAGCAATCATTCCACCCTGACACAGAAAGGGTGGTAACAGGAATTTCCATTCTGAATTCTGCCAGTTTGTGGAATCAGATCAAACTCTCAGTGACTCCCAGCATTTAATCACCATTCTTCTCTAACTTTCTCAGCCTGAATTGAAAAAATGACATCCCACATTCAGCATGATGGTACAATATAATGCTGCCTGCCAGCAACTTGCCTTGTAATCTGGGTGAATGACAACTGGCTCACCCAGTAAAATAATGTGATGCTTATTGGTGACCTAAAGGCTTCAAAGCCACGTTCACTTGTTTGCCTGCTCTGAAAATAAATGGTTTCCCTCAAATTTATTATTTCAGAAGGACCTAACTATCACTATTTGAGACACCACAGTACAGGGTAGTTCTGCTAATACTGACATCATAATACTTTGTGTCAGCTTTCAAAACAAAATGAATTTCATCAGCATCTCTTATCTTCTCCCTTTTGAGCTCCTTTAATTGCACTAACAGTCTCTTAATGTGGCACCACAGCCTAAAAGGAATGTTCAGTTTTAGCCAACAATTTCCTGCAGACTCTTATTCCAAGAAATTTCCTACTTTCATTGGCATTTGTCTTGTTTTCAAACTTCATCCTGTGTCATTTGTAAATATGTATTCCCAAAGGAAAAAAATGAAATTCAAATCTTATATTTCTGTGAGGAAGACAAGAAGCTAAACTGTTTTCTGAAACCTATAGAATATTAGAAATACCATCTCTTTGTCATGTGAGAAGATATTCCCAATCTTTTCTAAGGGAACCCCAGCAAAGGAGAAATTAAAATTCTTTACTATCCCGAATTATGTTTTAAAACTTACAAATGGTCTGAAATAGGGAGTGGATACTTTGGAAAAAATTAAGCCCATGGGTATTATAAAACTGAAAAGAATAACATTAAGTGATATATAAGGTAGTGATTTCAACTGTGATGTTGGAGAAGACTCTTGAGAGTCTCTTGGACTGCAAAGAGATCCAACCAGTCCATCCTAAAGGAAATCAGTCCTGAGTATTCATTAGACTGATGCTGAAGCTGAAACTCCAATACTTTGGCCAACTGATGCAAAGAACTGACTTATCTGAAAAGACCCTGATGCTGGGAAAGACTGATGGCAGGAGGAGAAGGGGACAACAGAGGATGAGATGGTTGGATGGCATCACCGACTCAATGGACATGAGTTTGAGTAAACTCCGGGAGTTGGTGATAGACAGAGAGGCCTGTCGTTCTGCAGTCCATGGGGTCGCAAAGAGTTGGACATGACTGAGCGACTGAACTGAACTGAAGGTAGTGATTATTTAACAAGTATTTTCTTCCTTCTTGTTGCTCTCAAAATTTTCTGTATTACTTCTGCATAATTTAGATAAAGTTATTTATATTTTGAGCTAAAATTGTACAAATGCTATCAACTAGGAGTCAGGTTTTTTTTTTTTTTTTAGGAGTCAGTTTAACTGGTGAATAATACATTCTCTATCTGAAGTAAGCTATCAGAAAAAGTCATATACAAGTCAGTATCATCTGTTGATGGAAAAGAAGAACATTGAGTAACTCTTATGAAGTAGAAAATCACCACCTCTAGAATTAGAAATAACAGGACACCTAGAATTCTTTGTGTCTATCACAAGAAAAGAACTCAAATGGTTTTCCTGTGTCCACTCACATTAAAATAGAAAATGGAATTGGATTCCATTGAAGAACAATTTCATGTACCATTTAGGGCCTATTTACATGGATGTGGATTCAGCGAGGGATGTCTCTCTCTCTTAATATAACTGGCAGCCAAATCAAGGGAGAAAGGAACAACAACATTTTCCTGGATTCATCACCTGACTTAAAGTATTAAATCAGGCAGCCTGGGACAGGGAGAACCAGAATTAGGCCCATCAGTACAATAGACTAGAATAATCCTTATCCAAGGGTGATTCTGCCCACCAGGGAATAATTAGCAATGTCTGCAGACATTATTGATCATCACAGTTGGAGGTTTCCATGGAAACTAGTGGATAGAGGCCAAGGATACTGCTAACATCCTAAAATATACAGGATATTATCCCCCACCATGAAGAATTATCTGTCCCTGAATATCAATAGCATCAAGGTTAAGAAACCCAGGCCTAGGGAAATACCCATGTGTATAAATGATAGGCAGATGAAAAGTTAAAGTTAGAAACACAATACATTAAGTTCAATGAGATTTTGTTATAGGTCAAAGCATATAAAAACTGGGCTATAGTTTACTTCTGGATTTGTATGTTATTTCTATATTAAAGTATATCTTAAAGAAGTCAGCGCTTCTTAATTCATCATGCCATTATAAGATTTTAAATATTGTTCTGATAAAATACCAAAATATTGACCTAGAAAAAAAATTGATATATTGTACATTATCAAAAATAAAACTTCTCATCAAAAGACACTGTTAACAAAAGGAAATTATTAAGAAAATTAAAGTATAATTCATAAACTAAAAGAAAATATTGACAAAACATATGTCTTATAAAGAACTTTATCCAGAGTAAAGAACTCTCAAAATTCAATAAGAGAAAAAATTCTATTACCAGTCTGCAAAAGGTATGAAAAGACAGTTCTCCAAAGAAGATACATAGATATCAAATAAGCACATGAAAAGATGTCAATATCTTTAGTAACCAGGGAAAAGAAAATTAAGATCATAATGTGATACCACTTGACACCATTTACAATGTCTAAAATCAAAAGACTGACCCTATCCAGGGCTGGAGAGGGTGTGGAGCAATTAGAACTTTCACATGTTGTTGCTGAGAAATCCCAACCACTTTGGAAAACAATTTGATATGTACCTACACAAATACTTGGACAGAGATATACATTGAATATTTATTTACAAAAGTAAAAAAAAAAAAAAAAACAAAACTAGAAACCACCCAAATTTCCATCAAAAGGTAAATGTAAAAAATAGAATTATAGCATATTTAACAATGGAATACTCCTCAGCAATAGAAGGGGTTGATGATCACGTAACAGGATAAATCTCAAAATAATTTTGCTGAGTAAATAAGACAGAAAATTACATACTGTATGATTCCATTTACACAAAGCCCCATATAATGCAAATGAATCTATAGTAACAGAAAGAAAAATCTTTCTTTCAGAAATGGTTTCTGGGGAACCACTGAGCAGCAGGGCATTTAAGGGAGGATAGAAGAATTATTGATACAGACAGCCATAAGGAAACTTTTGAGGGTAATGGGTATGTTTACTATCTTGACTATGGTAAAAATGTCATGGATATAGAGGTCAAAAATGAAAGAAAAAAAAAATCATCCATTTTAAACAAGTGAAGTTTACTGTATATCAATTACACCTCAATAAAGTTATTTTAAAAATAAAAAAGAATATTTTCCTGCAAAAGACACATCAAAGCCTTCATTGTTTATTGTTTTGAGATTTTTAAAATAAAACCTTATTTTTCAGATAGAACCTTATCTGACCATTCCTTAACTGCCATATAGTAGCAAAAACTCTTGATCCACTAAACAAGCCCGATGAGAGTCCTAAGTAAAACTCTGAAAGCCCAGACTGAAGTAACCTAGTTTTTATGTGATAACCAAATAGAAGTAAGAAGTGAAGTTGCTCAGTCGTGTATGACTCTTTGTGATCCCACTGACTACAGCATATGAGGCTCCTCCGTCCATGGCATTTTCCAGGCAAGAGTTCTGGGGTGGGTTGCCATTTTTTTCTCCAGGGGATCTTCCTGACCCAAGGGATTGAACCCAGGTCTCCTGCATTGCAGGCAGATGCTTTACCCTCTGAGCCACCAGGGAAGCCCAATAACCAAATAGGACTTCTACAAAAAGATTCATGCTGCATATTAGAATATCACTCTATTAGTAGTCCTTAATGTGTGAGTTTCAAAACCAATGAACAAATAGGTACTGAAAACCAACACAAATCATTCTAGTTTGAGCCGCTGTTCCAGTCTTCAAGAATTCCCAAAATGTTTAGAGAAATAAAACTACACAGTTATATTATATATGTACATATATAAAAATATATATAACTATATAGTTTACATATAATAAAATTATATATATATGAATAAACTTGTAAAGAAGGGAAAATTTGAAGAGAAAATGATTTCAATGGCATTTTCATAAGGTATTTCCATGGATTTGGATAATAAGAAATCTATATTAAGAAAATGAGGCCTGAGACATATCATTAATCTATTCAACATATATTTGTTGCATGTCCACTAGATAAATGCTGGAAATACAGCAGGAATTAGAACAGTCTGATTGAGCCATGTTTCATGAATTTTATATTCAAGGGGGAACAGTGGGCAGTATAAATTTAAAAAGTAAAACTCTATATGCTATCAGATGGTAACAAATACTAAGAAAGAAAACAGAGCAAAAAATAGTTGAATGTCACACTTTTAAATAGTAGGTAGGTATCCTAGTAATGCCTCACTTAAAGGATAATTTTAAAGCAAAGACTTGAAAGAGCTAAGAGAATACAGAGAATAATATGGATAACCAAGAAAAGCACTTCAGAAAAGTAGTCAGTTCTCTCTGAAGGTAAGATCAGAGGCAAATGTTCAGATCCTGTATGGCCTTACAAAGACTTGGGCTTTTCCTGTGTATGAAATGAAACCCTTTTAAGGCTTTGAGTCCAGGAATGATGTGATGTGGCTTTTTTTTTTTTTTTAAGATCATCCTATTTAATGAGGGTGGGAGAGGGAAAAATCAGGAAGGAGTTAAGAGGCAATTTCAAAACTCTAGGCAAGAGATGACAGTTGTGGCAGACAACCCCTAGGGTGACTTTCACTGATCCTTGCCTCCAGGTATCTAAACCCTTGGACAATCCCCTCCTCTGTTTGGGATCTGTTTGCTTCTAACCAATAGAAAATGGTCAAGATGATGGGATGCCATTACCATGATTATCTTGAGTCTTCATCTTGCTTACAAAGCCAGTGGAGAGATTTGCTCTTACTAGCTTACTTCCACAAGGTACGTCTGAGAAGCACTTGGATCAGAAATCAACAGAAGGTTCTGAATCACTAATGGCAGCCTCCTGCAAGAAGCTGAAGTTTTGGTTATGCAGTCACAAGGAAATAGGTTTTGACAATCACCTATTGGCACTTTGAAGCTAACCTTTCCCCAGTCACACCTCAGATGAGATTGCCGATTAGGCCAACATCTGGACTGGACCCTGAGGAAGTACAGCTCCAAACCAGAGAACACAGACTACACCCAGTAAAACTACACCCAGACTTCTGACCCACAAACTGTGAGATAATACATGTATTAATATATTAATATGTTGTTTTAAGCTGTGAATGTATGGTCATTTGTTATGTGGCACAGAAAACTAGTACAACAGAGGTTCAGGTTAGGGTGATAGAGGTGGTTTAAAAGTATTACAGCTATACGAATTAGAGCTGAAAGTATCAGAGGCAACAAGATTTAATAACTATTACAACAACCAATGTTAGGAAAGACTGCAAGGTTTCTGCTTAGACCTCAGAAAGAAATCGGAGGAGGCGATGGCACCCCACTCCAGTACTCTTGCCTGGAAACTCCCATGGACGGAGGAGCCTGGTAGGCTGCAGTCCATGGGGTCGCTAAGAGTCGGACACAACTGAGTGACTTCACTTTCCCTTTTCACTTTCAGGCAGTGGAGAAGGAGTTGGCAACCCACTCCAGTGTTCTTGCCTGGAGAATCCCAGGGACGGGGGAGCCTGGTGGGCTGCCGTCTATGGGGTCGCACAGGGTCGGACACGACTGAAGCAACTTAGCAGCTGCCTCAGCAGAAAAGAAAAATCCATTTTCTGAGATGGAGAGAAGTGTGGAAAGAGCAAGTTTGGAGGAGATGGAATCACATATTTATTTCAGGATGATTTAATTTTGAGACAATGAGTAGGGAGTAGTAAATGGCATACAGGAACTGGAGCTCAGTGCAAATAGGAGGCCAGCAATGTACTTTTGGGATTAGTCAGTGTACATGTGTTGTGTACAGTCATGAGACCAATGACATCTCAAAGGTGTGGTAGAGAGAGATACTGGAAGACAGAAATCTAATAGGAGAAAAAGATGTCATTTCAAAACAGGTACAGAAGCTTAGTGGAAGAAATGATTCAGAGATTGACTATTAGTGACTTAAAGGCAGTCAGCATATTTCATTCACTTGTTACATCTTCAAGAACTTAGCATGGTATCTGGAAACCAGAAGATCCTTAAAAATGACAGGTGGTAATGAGCAAAACACATAAAAGGGACAAAGGTAAATTGTTGCTAATGGAAGATGGGAAGTTGAAGTGACAGATTTAGATTAGTGATTTCCCCTCAGAGATGTCTGACCCTAAAAATAGCATGCATATTCCTATTCAGAGCGTGACAGAATTCCTCTGAAACTGAAGCAGGAACCTGATAGATACCCTGGCTAGGAACAAGTAACTACCTTAAGTTCAAAACACAGCTATAGGAGAAAAAGACAACTATAGTTGTTTGCTGTTGTTTAGTCACCTAGTCATGTCCAACTCTTTTGTGACCCCAAGGACTATAACCTGATGGGCTCCTCTGTCCATGGGATTTTCCAGGCAAGAATACTGAAGTGGGTTGCCATTTCCTTCTCCAGGGGATCCTCCCAACCCAGGGATCAAACCCAAGTCTCCTGCATTGCTGGCGGATTCACCAGCACTGAGTCATCTGGGAAACCTGACAACTACAGAGCCTCCTGCAATTCTTTTTGGCCCAGGGAGAAGAGTGGGGAGTAGATTCATAGTTCACAGATAGAAGACAGAGTGCTCAGGTTAAGTAATAGGCCTCCAGGCATTTTAAAATTCTCTATTGGAACCATTTCTTACTTTAAAATGCTTCTCTTCAACAACTCTAAGCATTGTGTGTTTTCAATACTGAGACAGAAATGGTGTTTTAAAAGAAAAAACCTTAAGGTGTCTTTTCAGTACTGCATCAGAGGTATTGTGAAAGATAAAAAGAAAAAAATCTACCTGCAAGAAACTACTAGAGAATCAGGAGCCAGATTATATCCACACTTTGGAGATGTTATTAAAGTTCAAAGAAACAATAATATCTTAATACTGCTTTAAATAATTTAGAAGCAAAATTTTTAACACTTCTAACAGATTGTCCTGCTGCACTATTATATACCTTACCAAATGTATATGTGTCTATATATACATAAGTTATTAAATGTAGATTTTGATTAAAGTCACTGAAATGCCTGATAAGTAAATACCAGGAGTTGTATTAATTATCTGTTATGAGCTCAGCACTTTCATCTATATTAGAAAGACTACTAAGTGGCAGGGTATGGAATTGAATACCTATAAACCTCTAGTCCTGTTGTCTCTGCCCCAGTGCTCTGGGGAAAGCCCTTTCACTCCACATGTGTCAACTCAGATTGTAATTCATACATTCACACTCTTCACTTTAGATAAATGCTATAAAAATTAAAAATAAGTCACCCTGACACATGGCAATTTTGCAGAAGCTTTGGAAGTTCTTCCAAGTGTTGCTATGAGATAAATTATATATCAAAATAATTTTCTGTCAGAGACAGAAAATTTCTTGCTACTTGGATGGAGGTAATAACTTAGTAGGTTCTTTCCATCTCTAATTTATTGTTGACATGAGATTTGACATTTTGTCTCAGTAAGATTATATTTCTAAGGGGAATTTTCAATAGATAGTTAATTTCAGTCATTTTGAACGTTTAGCAAGTCTGGGAGACTTCTATAAAAGGATTAACACTGTCAACAAATGAGGCAAGAAATTTTATATTTTAGCTTGGATTTTTTTTTAAAGCACATGAAAAGGCAATTCAGTTTTTACATTAAAAAGAACACTCAGAGTTTAAATGTCTATCAAGTGTATCACCAAAAAAAGAAAAATGCAAACATAAAGATTTTTTTCTTTCAATTAAACACAGATTAAAATAGTCTCCCTTTAAGAAAGTGGGTAAATTCAAATATTTAGAAACATACTAAGTCAAACAAATTACCACTGTGTTGTCCCTCCTTTGGGTAGACAGGACCTCAGCTGTGATCATAAGACACCTCCAGATGAAAGACAAGTTAGGCAAAAGGTCTATTACTTTATTATCTCAATATCTAAACTTTGTAAATACACAGTGCTTTCACTAAATTGTTTCACCTTTTCAGCTAGATACTGGGCTCTATATGCACACAGATACAAAGTACATTTAAGCTTAGGGAGATCTAAGCAGATTAACTCATGCATACTTCTATTCAGTATCACTAACTGATTATGGTACATAATTACATTCTCAGAGCTAAAACAAAATAAAATGTTCCCCATCTAAAATGAGGGATTTTAAAATAAAAGGAATTACATTTTGTAACTTTGTTCATCCTACTTAAGAATGGTAAAACTAAATTATTAAATGGTATTGGATAGCATCACTGACTCAACGGACATGAGTTTGACCAAACTCCAGGAAATGGCGAAGGACAGGGAAGACTGGAATACTGCAGTCCGTGGGTCACCAAGAGTCAGACATGGCTAAGTGACTGAACAACAACAACAAACGTGTGTGGTAAATACTTATTTTCACTTAATATCCATAAACATCTTATAAACTAGGGATTTACATCCTGATTTTAAAGATGACAAACTAAGGGAGAAAGATGAAAACTATCTTATTCAGTAAGTTCATTCATAAAGATGAAAATTAAGTTTACCCAGTTCTGACTACAAAGACAATGACCTTTTAATAGCTAAGTACTTAAATAACTCCAATGCTTAAAATAATAAACTAATACATTACTTTAAGCATCAGAGGATACCCAGGAAGTTGAGACTCATAATTTTCAGTTTTAACCAAAGTTTGAGTGGTACTTTGGTAGTCTTGTTCTCATGCAATAAGGGAGGAAAAAATATATTTTCAAGGTATATATATATCAGTAAACCTTCCAAGTTCTGGAACTCCCACTTTCCCTCTTGTTCTCAGCTTCACTGCATTCTTGTAGTGTTCTCTCATTTCAAAGAAGATCCTAAGAAATGGTCTTTGGGTTCTAATTGACCCCTTTCTTACCAGAGGATGCCCCTCTAAATCTGAATTCAAAATGAATCCACCTAGGTTAAAAAATGCAATTTTATGTTCTTGCCAAACAGAAGAGCAAAATCTACAACTACTTTAATATCCTAATTATTCCTCTATAAGGTATTCTACCAATCTGCCTCAAATATTCAGATTTCCACTTCAGTTTTATTTTGGATTACAAAAAGAGAGAGAGGAAGTTAGTTTTCATATATTTCCATAGTATATTTCTTTCATATCCAAGATGGGCCTATTCACATGCTGCAGAAATGGAGTAATACAGAGATTTTACTTGAAGCAAAGGAAAACTTTGATTAGCATCTTGTATGAAGACACACTTTGTGCAACACCTTCAACAGCTTTGAAGTGAAGTGAAGTGAAAGTTACTCAGTCATGTCCAGCTCTTTGTGACCCCATGGACTATACAGTCCATGAAATTCTCCAGGCCAGAATACTGGAGTGGGTAGCCATTCCCTTCTCCAGGAGATCTTCCCAACCCAGGGATCTAACCCAGGTCTCCCACATTGCAGGAGGATTCTTTACCAACTGAGCCAACAGGGAAGCCCAAGAATACTAGAGTGGGGAGCTATCCCTTCTCCAGGGGATCTTCCTGACCCAGGAATCGAAATGGGGATTAAAGCTTCATTTCACAGGTTAAGGTCTTACCTGTGAAATTCACATATTGATATAGATCTCATTCTTTCCAGAATACTTTAACAAAAATTGGCAAAGATTACTCAAAGATTACGTCACTAGAGCTAACCTCGGTGAGGGAAGAAACTAATGTTGGTGAGGACAGAGTATTGCACTAGCTCAGATCCTGGAGCCACGGAAATAAGGGTGAATTCATCAGTGTTCCTTCAGGATTAAAGAGAGAGAGAGAGAAGGAAAAGAATCTGAAAGAGTTTTTTTCATTTCACTGCTTGTTGTTTTTCTGCCTCTAACCACAACCTCCAAGTCACAAGTGATATTAGAAGAAAACAAAAGTCTAGATGGAGGAAAAGGAAATGGGACAAGGTTTGGCAATGTTTTCAAGAGGTTAGAAAAGGGTCATAATTCGGGATTAGAAGCATAAATTGAGAATATTAGTTACTTTTGTGCAAGTAATGGAAAAATAAATATGAATTGATATGCTCAGATTTATCAGATAAAATTTGCCTTTGGAATTCCAAACAGAACACGGTTCCCTTATAATGGGCTACATGTCTCAGCCTTCTCCCTGATGATTTTACATTTTCTACAATCCCAAGGTGCTATTAACTTTTGAATTATAGAAAGAGAATAGGTACTTTTTCATTACTATTATAAGGAGGATAATAATTTTTAATTTCTTTTCCCATGCTCTTAATCAGCTTCCTTGAGTTCCTCTCCACATGGAAAAAAAGAGATTTAACACTTCCTCTTTCTGGGTGACAAAAATAGAAGCCATACAGAAAGGCAAAACAGCATTTTAAGTTGTACACTGTGGATTGGCTTTAGATATCACATTGGGAAATGAAAGTTTTAAGCAAGAGAGCAAAATGTTCATAATTTAAAAGCAAACATACTTCTTTAAGGACTTCACAGGTGGCACTAATGCTAAAGAACCCATCTGCCAATACAGGAGACATAAGAGACAGCAGGTTCCACCCCTGGGTTGGGAAGATCCCCTGAAAGAGGGCATGGCAACCCATTCCAGTATTTTTGCCTAGAGAATCCCATGGGCAGAAGAGCCTGGCAAACTACAGTCCGTGGGGTCGCAGAGTTGAACATGACTGACACAACTTAGCACACATGCTTATTTCTTTAAATGTGTACTTGAAAGATTTTGATGATAACACGGTTCAACAGTTTTAAATAAAAACTAAGACATTCACTTAAACACATAGCCCATCTGTCTAAACACTGGAGAAATATTTGGTCATTCATTTTTATCATTTTAATTGGATTTTTTTGTATGTGGAGGCTTGGGCACCCCAAATAGTTTTTGCATTTTTTAAAGCAGAACACAGCTTTTTCTTTCTTCAGTATGACATTTTACTGTCCCTTCCTCCCTTCCTTCTTTTCTGTTCTGCCCTCTCTGATCTCTAAATTCCACACTTCTAATTGCTTTGGTTTGAAAGTGTAACATAGAAAAAAAGGAAGGATTTGAAGTCTAGCAGTAAGAACTCTTAAGTCAAAGGTTTTTATGGGTAAAGCTTAAAAGATTTCTAAAGATACTTATACTACATCCTAAATAATTGCTAACTCTTTTTAGTAAAATAATTTTTAATTCTATTTTAATAAAAATAATATGAAATGTCAGTGAACTTCTTAGATGATGAAAGAGAGATCAGTTTTAGGTCAGGAAACCTATCAGCATGATTTCTTCCAAAACTATGCAAAATATCTCATAAGAAATTGTCATAATGCCCACGACTGCTATATCAACAGCAAACACTAGTGCCTGTATTTTAAATAGGAGGCACAGTTCTCCATTAAAAACAAACAAACAAACAAACAAAACAAAAAAAACACTGGCTTCCTCTACAGGTCTTAAAACATTATACCATTGCATAGTAAGTATTTATCCCAAAGTTCTTCCCAAGTCTAAAATCTGCACCAGGTTTTTGAGTGCTACTAAATTAAGATGTGTTTTCGGATAAAAGACAGAAAAACAGATACATGGAGGAAGCATTTAGCCATAGCTAACATTAAATTTACAGGTTCACTCTTTTACACCAACAAAAAGCAACAATAATTGTCAATTCCAAAGTTGTTTGCAAAGGGATATAGTGGTAATTTATCTTTTCCTATCAAAGGAAAAATATTAAAAATATCTCACTAAAGGAGATTAGCAGAAAAATCAGTTCTAATTTATCTGTCAAGAATATTCTGTAGGAATACAAAGGGCTTCCCTTGTGGCTCAGCTGCTAAAGAATCTGCCTGCAATGCGGGAGACCTGGGTTATATCCCTGGGTTGGGAAGATCCCCTGGAAAAGGGAAAGGCTACCTACTCCAGTATGCTGGCCTGGAGAATTCCATGGACAGTATAGTCCTTGGGGTTGGACACCACTGAGCAACTTTCACTTTCATTTTCCATACAAGCAGAATTATAATGTTCTTTTAGTGGTAGACCTGACATTATGAGCACATAGATATTTACTGTTATTTATGCAAATAACTGATAGACTTACACAGTGATGCTTCCATATTTGTTAACAATAGATTATTTATCCAAGTATTGGTATCCTTTTAGTAAAATTCTCACAACTCTACAAGAAATTCAATTAAAAGTAGAGAAAACACACCAAGATACTCTAGATTAAATGAAAGCTCATGGAGAAAAGAACTATACATATACACATACAAATATACATATAGGTAGATAGAGATAACAACATAATGCTTATTACACTGTCATACTCAAGGAGATAAGGGATACATGGAGGAGATATTAAAAAAAAAAAAAAAGAAAAGTAAAACAAAATCAGAAGTTAAAATCAGAAAGTAGTAAGCAAATATGAAAGTCATGTTGCTCTGAAGACAAGTATCAGTAACAGCACTGCAATAAGACATTTAGTCTTGGGAAAGAGTAAAAAGGCAGAGCTGAATTCAAGATTCTTTAATTAAGCCAAGACTCTGGAAGAAAACTAAAGATATGCTGCTGCCAGGTTAAACAAATGCAAATTATGTCTAAGAAAAGCTTCTGCATTGTAGGTTTACAGGTTTTGTTTTATATACAGTGCTATATAAGACTCAGAAAAGTGTGTGTATAAATATATTCATTATGTATCAAATGATATATACATTTGGTATATACCATTATATAGAGAGAGCTCTCTTCAAGAAAATAAGAGATATCAAGGGAATTTTTCATACAAAGATGGGCACAATAAAGGACAGAAATGGTATGGACTTAATAGAAGAAAAAGATATTATGAAGAGGTGGCAAGAATACACAGAAGAACTGTACAAAAAAGATCTTCACCAGCCAGATAATCATGATGGTGTGATCACTCACCTAGAGCCAGACATCTTGGAATGTGAAGTCAAGTAGCCTTAGGAAGTATCACTACTAACAAAGCTAGTGGAGGTGATGAAATTCCAGTTGAGCTATTTCAAATCCTGAAAGATGATGCTGTGAAAGTGCTGCACTCAATATGCCAGCAAATTTGGAAAACTCAGCAGTGGCCATAGGACTGGAAAAGGTCGATTTTCATTCCAATCCCAAAGAAAGCCAGTGTCAAAAAATGCCCAAACTACTGCACAGTTACAATCATCTCACACACTAGCAAAGCAATGCTCAAAATTCTCCAAGCCAGGCTTCAACAGTATGTGAACCATGAACTTCCAGATGTTTAAATTGGATTTAGAAAAGGCAGAGGAACCAGAGATCCATTGGATCCATTGGATCATCAAAAAAGCAAGAGAGTTCCAGGAAAACATTTACTTCTGCTTTATTGATTGTGTGGATCACAATAAACTGGAAAATTCTTAAAGAGATGGGAATACCAGACCATCTGACCTGCCTCTTGAGAAATTTGTATGCAGATCAAGAAGAAAAGTTAGAAATGGACATGGAACAACAGACTAGTCCCAAATCAGGAAAGGAGTACATCAAGGCTATATATTATCACCCTGCTTATTTAATTTATATGCAGAGTACATCATGAGAAATGCTAGGCTGGAGGAAGCACAAGCTGGAAACAAGATTGCCAGGAGAAAGATCAATAACCTCAGACATGCAGATGACACCACACTTATGGTAGAAAGCGAAGAAGAATTAAAGAGCCTCTTGATGAAAGTGAAGGAGGAGACTGAAAAAGTTGGCTAAAGACTCAACATTCAGAAAACTAAGGTCATGGCATCTGGCCCCATCACTTCATGTCAAATAGATGGGGAAACAGTGGAAACAGTGACAGACTTTATTTGTTTGGGCTCCAAAATCACTGCAGCTGTTGACTGCAGCCATAAAATTAAAATATGCTTCCTCCTTGGAAGAAAAGCTATGATCAACCTAGACAGCATATTAAAAAACAGAGACATTACTTTACCAACAAAGGTCCATCTAGTCAAAGCTTTGGTTTTTCCAGTAGTCATGTATGGATGTGAGAGTTGATCTGAAAGAAAGCTGAGCACTGAAGAATTGATGCTATTGAAGTGTGGTTTTGGAGAAGACTCTTGAGAGCCCCTTGGACTGCAAGGAGATCCAACCAGTCCATCCTAGAGAAAATCAGTCCTGAATATTCATTGGAAGGAATGATGCTAAAGCTGAAACTCCAATATTTTGGCCATGTGATGCAAAAAAACTGACTCATTCAAAAGACCCTGATGCTGAGAATGATTGAATGTGGAAGGAGAAGGGGACAACAGATGATGAGATGGTTGGATGGCATCATCGACTCAATGGACATGGGTCTGGGTAAACTCCAGGAGTTGGTGATGGACAGGGAAGTCTGGCGTGCTGTGGTTCATGGGGTCAAAAAGAGTCAGACATGACTGAGCAACTGAACTGAACTGAATATGACTATTAATTACAATATGGCCTTGATTACAGTAGTGAGTAAATTCATCAAACTGTATACATTAAATATGTGCAGTTTACTGTATATCAATTAACTTTAATACTTAATGTTAATATTTAAATTATTAATTATTAATATTATAAATATTAAAATTATTTTAAAATATTTAATAATTAACTAAAAAGGAAATTTAAAAATGGTTGAAATAAAAATATTAATAGGTAGATTAAATAACAGAATAAACAAAACTGAAAAATGAATTCAGAGACATCATTGAAGAAATTATTTCATATGTAGCACAGAGAGAAAACAGATGGAAAATTTGAAAGAGAAGTTAAATATTGAGAATAGAAAGAAAAGAGCTAATATTTATTTATTCATCTATTCTGTAAACATTCAATAAGTTTTCATTAAGCATCAATAGTATATTAGGCACTTTCTACTCCCTGAAGGAAAAAGGTGAGGGAAAAAAGATCCAAAGTAATTAGGAGGTAGATAATAGTTATGTAGTTATGTAGTAGATAGTGGTTATGTGGTAGATATGTTCAGTTCAGTTCAGTCGCTCAGTCGTGTTCGACTCTTTTACAACCCCATGAACTGCGGCATGCTAGGCCTCCCTGTCCATCACCAACTTCCGGAGTCAACCCAAACTCATGTCCATTGAGTTGGTGATGCCATCCAACCATCTCATCCTCTGTCATCCCCTTCTCCTCCTGCCCTCAATCTTTCCCAGCATCGAGGTCTTTTCCAATGAGTCAGCTCTTTGCATCAGGTGGTCAAAGTGTTGGAGTTTCAGCTTCAAGATCAGTCCTTCCAATGAACACCCAGGACTGATCTCCTTTAGGATGGACTGGTTGGATCTCCTTGCAGTCCAAGGGATTCTCAAGAGTCTTCTCAACACCACAGTTCAAAAGCATCAATTCTTTGGCACTCAGCTTTCTTTATAGTCCAACTCTCACATCCATACATGACCACTGGAAAAGCCATAGCCTTGACTAGACATGTAGTATCCATGATATTGGATATGTACTGGATATGTAGTAGATAGTAGTTATGTAGTAGAATGTAGTTATGGTGGATGTTAGGAAAAAATAATGAAAAAAGAAGATAGAGTCAGAGTCCCATAGGTGAGAAGAGATAGAAGAGAAGATACATTTAAAGCATCACTGCTACAAATTTTCTATAGCTAGAGAAAGAAATGAATCCAAGGTATGGAAATATAACCTACATTAAGCAGAATACATAAAAATAAATGTGTACATAGCTACTGGGCTGCGAAACCAGAAACTCTAAAAGAATATCATTAAAGTAGTCAGAGAGAATATCCACAAAATAAAAATAACCAAACTGACAGATTTCTCAGTAGTGAAAATGGAAGTCTCAAAACATTTATTCATTCACTCAAGAAATAATTACTATTTACTATGTGTTTTTTAAAGTTAATTTTTATTCAAGTATAGTTGTTTTATAATGTTTTGTTAGTTTCTGCTGTATAGCAAAGTGAATCAGTTATACATATATCCATTTTTTTTTTAGATTCTTTTCCAACAGCGTACTGAGTATAGTTCCCTATACTATTGTGTTATGTTTAATATAGTAAACAAAATAAACAAAAACTTCTGCCTTCATAGCACTCTCATTTTAATGGTTGGAGGCTGGCAGTAAGCAAAATAATAAATAGAATATACATTAGAGATAAGTGATATGTTGTTGCGGGGGGGAGAAAAAGACAATGACTGACTGTGGGAAATAGGAAAGGATGTTTGGAGGAGTTACAATTTTAAATAGAAAGTCCAGAAAAGCCTCAGTGAAAAGGAAATCTCAGCCTCAGTGAGAAGGAAACCTCAGATCAAAGCCCTAAAATGAGGGAGTGAGAGTTTGGAATTTGGAGCAAAAGTGTTCCGTTAAGTTTATTGCCCTCAGGAGTACATGACTGCTATGCTTCAAAATTAAAGGATGACAGTGTTCCTGGAGTAAAAAGAGAAAAAAGAAAATTAGTTAGATATGAGGTCAAAGACAGGGAGTCTTGTATAAGAACTTGCAGTCCATTTTTAGAACTTTGTCTTTAACTCTGAGTGATAGAAGAAGAAACTGGAAGGTTTTAAATAGAGAAGCGGTAGAATAGAGCTGAATGGTGGCCTCCCAAGGGTACATCTGAGCCCTGCTTTCTATGACTTGTGACTATTACCCTACAAGGTAAACAAATCTAGAGCTGAAAAAAATCTAACAGCACAAAGATTGGGAGGGAATGAATGAAATGATACTATTTAAGTTGGCTACATTAGACATCAAGTAGTATATTGTTAAATTAAAATAATCATGATACTGTTAGACTTGAAAGGGTGTAGCCAAAAGATAAAACTATTTTCATTACCCCATATTCAATACTGAATACTAAATTCAATAGGTTATTTGGCTAACCCCAGGGAATGGAAGTGGAGAAGGCAATTGTACCCCACTCCAGTACGCTTGCCTGGAAAATCCCATGGACAGAGGAGCCTGGTAGGCTGTATGGGTCGCTGAGTCAGACCCGACTGAGCGACTTCACTTTCACTTTTCACTTTCATGCCTTGGAGAAGGAAATGGCAACCCACTCCAGTGTTCTTGCCCAGAGAATCCCAGAGACGGGGGAGCTTGGTAGGCTGCCGTCTATGGGGTCGCACAGAGTCGGACATGACTGAAGCGACTTAGCAGCAGCAGCAGCAGCAGGGAATGGAAGAACCATTGGTATAAACAGAAAATAAATAGAAAAACAGTAGATTTAAATATAACTACATTATATTAAAATTATATCAAATGACAATGGTCTAAGTACCCCCCTTAAAATTGTCAGACTAAAGAAAAAACAAGCTTTTTAAAGGTAAATACAAAAGACATTGAAAATAAAATGCTGGGGAAAGATATCCTGTGTATACCTGACCTCTCTTCACACTGGGTATGCAGTTATAGCAAAAGATACATGCCCCAAAAATGTATTAAACAGACAACTGGTTTTATCTTATATAGTCAGGGTATACCCAAAAGATAACATTGTCTACTCAGAATTAAAGAGCTTATTAGTATTTACCTTTCTTGCAACTAGAGCAGAGTAGTATTTGGAACCATACTCTGGATCTGCAGAGTTAGATTTGGTAAATCAGCTTTTGTTGTTAAGGTTTAGTCATTAAGTCATGTCCGTCTCTTTTGCAACCCTATGGACCCTAGCCCACCAGTCTCCTCTGTCCATGGGATTTCCCAGGCAAGAATACTGGAGTGAATTGCCATTTCCTTCTCCAGGGAAACTTCCCAGTCCAGAGACTGAACCTGTATCTTCTGCATTGGCAGTTGGATTCTTTTTACCACTCAGCCACCAAGTTGGCTTTTAATCACTTGCTTATATTTACAGTAAGAAATTGTGATCCATTGGCCCTCCCAGATGTTTGTTCTAAGACTTACTTTCCTATTGGATAAACCTGGGATGGGTTTGTTTTTTTAACTGTTGTTCCTGGTTCAGGTCTTTTTTGTTTGTTTGTTTTTTTAACATCCAATATTTTATGTAACCCTTTGTGGTGACCCAGGAATGAAAATTTTTGATTACCAGCCAGCATCTAAATCAGAGGGAAAAACCTAGAGGCAGAAATATCTATTGTACAATTGTGTATGACACAGTGAAAAGACCAGTGATTATTTTCTGCATCATACTGTCTTTACCTACAAATTAAATAATAAATATTAAATGTGAACAAGCCCTGCTTCTTGGTTAGCAATATTCATTTAATTTTAGAGTCAAATAGAATTGGAGATTACCAATCTTGTTGTTGGCTAAATTGTGCCCCCCCGCCAACCACCAAATTCATATGCTAAAAGTCTCAGAATATGACTGTATTTTGGACATAAGATTTAAATGAGGTCAACAGTGTGGGATATAATCCAAAATGACTGGTGTCCTTATTTAAAAAAAAAATAAAAAACAGAGGCAGACAGGGAAAAGACCATCTGAGGACACAATATAAACATAGCCACTGCTTCATTTAAAATGGATAACCAACAAGGGTCTTCCCATATGGCTCAGTGGTAAAGAATCTGTCTCGAGTGCAGGAGACACAGATTTGATCCCTGGGTTGGGAAGATTCCCTGAAGAAGGGAATGGCAGCTCACTCCAGTATCCTGGCCTGGAAAATCCCTTGGAGAGAGGAGCCTGGCAGATTATCACCCAAGGGGTCACAAAAGAGTTGGACATGACTTACCAACTAAGCAACAACCACCAACAAGGAAATACTATATAGCACAGGGTACTTTGCTCAATGTTATATGTTATATGGCAGCCGGATGGGAGGGAGGGGAGTTTGGAGGAGAATGAATACGTGTATACATATGGCTGAATCCCTTTGCTGGCCACCTGAAACTATCACAATGCTGTGAATCTGCTATACTCCAATATAAAATATAAAGTTAAAAAAGAAAAGGTTCAAGAGGGAGGGGATATATATATCTCTCTCTAAGGCTGATTCATGTTGAGGTTTGACAGAAAACAACAAAATTCTGTAAAGCAATTATCCTTCAATTAAATAAATTTTAAAAACGAAAAAAATTGAGTTGAGCCATTTAAAGCTTCAATGCTAAAAAATAAACTTTTAAAATTCTTAAAAAGAAAAAAAAAAAAATAGATTATCATCCACAAGCTGAGAGATGCCTCAGAAAAATCCAACCCTGCTGAAACCTAGGTTTTGGACTTCTAGCCTCCAGATCTATGATAAAGTAAATTTCTGTGGTTTAAGCCACCCAGTCTATGATACTTTGTAATGCAGCCTGAGCAGACCAATATAATCCCATCTTCTTGTTGCTTGGTGCTGCTGTTGAGAGCCCAAAGGACTAGTCAAAGTACAAAGCAAGTTAGAAGAGCTGGGCTAGAATCCATGTCTCCTGGAAACCAGTCTCATTTTAAAATAAAAATCAAAACATAGGACACAGAAAAACAAAAAGACAGATGATCTGCAAAATAGCAGAAGAGAAAGATCCCTGATAGTGAAACACCTGAAGATACTCCTAGTGATCTACAGAGCACCATGTGAAAATCAGTGCACTAATGAGGCTGCTATGTTACACAGGCATTCCCAGGGAAGTTTGCCACGTTAAGTTGGTTTCAGACTTTCCCTTTTGACCTTAGATAACAAGTCAACCGTGACTATAAAAATAAACACACATTAAAAGATACATACTTCATATAGATCGTGAAACAAGATATAGAAGTTTAACTATTAATATTTGAATATATAAAAACAACTAACAGAAACTGAGAAGTGGTCTAAGTATGCCACAAAATGGAGGAAAAAAGTATAGATACTTTTCTATCTGATAGAGAGTATAGTTAAAGCTAAATCTTTGGCATATTAAGAAGATTAATGTCTAAATCCAGAAATACATATATAAATGTTTATTAATGAGAAGAAAATGACCACCAAAGGAAACTAGAAACAGCTATAAATCAGTAGCTCTGAGATTAGAATTGAGAACTCATGAAGCAGATTATTCATCTGTTAGAAGCATTCTTATAGCATTTAGTCTGCATCAATATGTGTGTTGGGGGGGATGGTTTGTGATGTATGTATAACTCTCTCTTTAAAAGAAAAAAATTGTGAAAAGAAGGCTTTCATGGAGTACATCTTTTTCTATATCCACCAAAGGAAATAGTGAAGTCTGCTATATAATATAGTGAAGCATACAAAATAGTGTATACAAAATAATGAAGTCCACTATACAATAGTACACAATATAGTGTATACAACATTGTATACAATAGTACACAATATAGTGTATACAACATTGTATACAACAGTATACAATATACACTAGTATACAAAATAGTGAAGTCCAGTATGCAATAGTATACAAGAAAAATATAATTCAAAAAACTAAACAAGACCAAATAATAGGATGAAAACCATGTATCTGTCTCACGCTTACTTCTCTTCAGATACAGAGGCCATCAACCCCTTCCCAATTTTCCCTAAGATTTCCTAGAGAATCACTTCAGCCATGTGGGGACAAAGTCAAATCAAATCTATCCTCTGCTGTCACCTTCATATTTCTTTCCTCCTCCTGCCAAAAAAAAAAAAAATCTATAGACACAAATGAGGCACTTTATATACTAGAATGGAATTTGTCTAGCCTCTGAAGCAGAAGATGTTAAATTTCTACAAAATTTCATTTTAGTGCTAGAAATTCAATTCCAGACCATGATATCATTTAGTTTACTTCCCTGGGATGTTGAAGAATTGAAACAAAGGTGGTATTTTGTTTTCCCTTTAAATATGAAGGTTAAAAAAAGGAATTGGCAATTTTGCTATCCAAAAAGCAAGTCATAAAGGATATATTATACATCATAAGATAACCTGTCAGTCTCTCACCTTTCAAGATATTAAGATCAACCAAGAGAAAGACTTCTTAAAAATTACATGCCAAAACACAATATACAATAACAAAACTTTGATAAATTTTCTGTCATAAACTGATAGACTAGAAAGTACCTTTTTATTACATTTGCTTGTCTAGAATAACTTCTGCACACAATAGAAATATAGTTACTATGCTTCTGTGTCAAATTCTCAGCTGAGGACCATAACTATGTTTGCCAAAACAATGTATAACACATAAAGCCATTACATCTTTTATTCATAAGCAACCGTCTTCAAATAATATTGAAAGAAAAATATCCAGGTTATTTTCAGACTAGGATGCTAAGAGAGTAATGAATCTATTATGTCCTTGTAACAAAATTAGAGCTGTCAATATGCAGTGAAAGCTTGGTTTGTAACAAAAGACCACAGAACATGTTTCTATCTGGCCTTGATACATGAGAAAAACACGATATGCATTGTCCTGTCATAATCCACTCTATTAGAACTGTCTGAGCAGTACATTTTCCACTGGGACATTTCCATTTTGTTCTCCTCTTACTGAAGCACTGCCAATTTTGTCAAACTATTTCGAAGGTTTTACTCCATTACTTTCAAAGCCACCAAGTCAATGTGATCCAGAGCAATTTAGAAATGCCTCTAACCCACCTGGCAATGTTAGCCATGGAGTATGTTTCTGCAGTGGTGAGTTCTCTTAAGATATCACACTTTATAAATGTTTAACTCACTAAGAAAAAGTCCTTACCGTAAAGAGATCTCTGAATAGGTGTCATCACAGCGAAGGCAAGTCGCAAGAATTGACAGGCACAAACACTATGCAAACAGTCCAGGCAGCTTGAGGGACCACCCATTCCTGAAGGTTTCAGTTGCTCATTTAGACACAAATTCTAAAATTGTTTGGAGTAGAAATATTGTTCTCAGTCTCTGGCTTGAAAAATGCCCACCAATGCCTTCAAGCAACATAACTAGATCTTTTCTGGGACTTTCTGAGTAGAAGAACAAAATTTTCAGACATTCCAAAAATTACTTCTTTCTTATTTAGCAGTCACTCTTCTATAAACATGACATCCTCCCCACCTTCCATTACCATCACTTTATATGTATTTTGATTCAAACAGGCAGCTAATACCTGACTAATTATGCATCTGTGATCTGGAGATGTGGGCTGTGGAACAGACATTCCTTCAGGATTCAGGAAATGACCAACTGGGTCACACCACTATATTCTTGCTCATAAAAACTAGAAACCAATTATACAGTTTCTTGTTTTTTTCTGCAGCAAAGATCCTATCAGAATAATTGCACAGGGCTTCAATAGATTTTTTTTTTTTTCCAGAGAAAATTTCTCTATCCCACCACTCAATCACTGAAGAAAACACTCTTAATTTGTTACTAGATAAGAAAGTGCAAGGAACTTTTAACTCATCAGATAAAAAGTTTAATGTAGGCTATAGTTGCAGGCTTAGAAAACATGACAATATTCTTTAAGAGAGATTTATTACCTTTTTGAGTTAGTTCCATTGATTTTTCATGGCTAGACACCTATGTTTCCTGCTGCACCACCACATCTATTTTCTATTTGGATACTTATATTTTCCATCTGCCTACTACTAACTTGTCTTTAATAAATTTTTAATCAGTTTTTAGGGTGACCTTAGCAGACCATGCCTATGTTTCTTTCAAGTAATCTCCAGAGACAGAGGCCAAGGTCGGTTTCTCTACTTCTAACACAAATAGGAAAATAAATTGCAGGTTAAGCTACAATGTTAGATATTGTACTTCTACCTCTAAAACAATGCAATAATATTGATACAGTTGATTTTTAATACTATTGAATAACTTGATTTCAATAACTGGAGAATAGTGTACATGGATAAAAACTGAATTTGTTAGACTTTTAAAAATTCTTTCTAATCTAAGGAAATGACAAACAAAGCTTAGAGAGTAGCACTAAGTAAGTGGTTATTAAGTGCAACTGAGCAGTGATGATTTCATCTGACATTTTTAATGAAGAATTTGCTCATAAAAGAGAATAATTTTAGCTACTACAAAGCCTGATCCAAAGTTGAGACCACCTAAAATAAGAATGTAAAAATGTGTGCATGGTCACAGGATAATGACTGTTCATGTGAAAAGAGATGACCTTAAAATCCTGTAAGAAGTGCCTTGTTTAATTGATAAAGAAAAAAAAATGATCATATTTAGCAACAATTGTCCAAAGAGACCTTAGTACTTATCTCACTGACTCTTACAGTCAAAATACTACCTCCATCACTACCAAACTGACTGTGGTCACTGGTTCTGTTTGAAAACTTTCCAAGAAAAAGGATGTTACTCCCTGCCATTCATCCATCCAATTTGGACAACTGAATTCTTTCTTTTTCTCCCCAAATATATATGCAATGAGTTGACTGCATTTATTTTACTTTTGATCTCTAAAGAGTTACAGTTAACTAAGTGCCATGAGACATTTTCACTTGAACTCTTAAGTCAGCCAGTCTCTTGAATCTAATTTTAGAAACTAGCTTGAAAGTTTGCCTTGTTCTCCATGTTATTTTAGGTCAATATTAAAATAAATTTACAATATACTTTTATTGTGAAATGTTTTAAAAACACAGAAAAACCTAAAGCAATAAATGCTTACATACCAACTAACTTTTCACAGTTTTCGTGTTTGGCCATATTTATTTTAAATATTAAAACAAAGCAAATCAGAAGAAAGTAAATCAAACAACAACCAACAATTTCACTACATGGTTGAATCATCCTGTGTGATCCTCCCAAAACCTAACTCCTTTCCTTTTTCCCAAGAACTTACCACCATACTGAATTTGCGTCAAATCACTTCTCTGCATTTTATAGTTTTGCTCATTGCTCATATGTATATATCCTATAAACAATATAGAAATATATAATACATTTTAAATTCTGTGTAAATGATACCACTCTCTCAATAGACATATAGGTAGGTAGGTAGGCACATAGACAGATATACACACAGAATTGACCCTGGAACAACTGAGGTTTGAGCTGCACAGGTCCACTTTTATGTGGATTTTTGTCAGTAGTAAACACTGTGTTACTACACAATCGTCTGTTGGTTAAATCAAGGGGTGTGAAACCACAGACATGGAGTCACCTTGGATACAGAGGGTCAGTTATATGGGGCTTCCCAGGTGGTGCTAGTGGTAAAGAACACACCTACTAATGCCGGCAGACATAACAGACTCAGGTTTGACCCCTGGGTCAGGAAGATCCCCTGGAGGAGGGCATGACAACCCACTCCAGTATTCTTGCCTAGAGAATTCCATGGACAGAGGAGCCTGGTGGGCTATGGCCCATAGGGTCTCAAAGAGTCAGACACGACTAAAGTGACTTAGCACACACTACAAGTTATATGCAGATTTTCCACTGCTCAGAGGATTGGCAGTCTATGTTGTTCAAGAGTCAACTAAACATAGGTCATATTCCAAAGCTTGCTTTATTCTTTTTAACTTCTGAGATTTGTCTGGGTTAATATATATAGCTCCAGTCAATTCATTTTAACTTCTGAATAACCAAAATAAAAAATTAAATACTGCAAAAATGTGTGTGCTTGAGCACATGTGGAAGAGTTTCTCTAGGGTATAAACCTAGACATGAAATTACTTGGCTATAGTAAAAGGAGCACTGTAAGGGGATTCAACCAATTTAGACACACACCAGTAGCCTACGCCTCCACCATCTTGACAATAGTTGGTATTTTAAGACTTGATACTTTATACTAATCTGATGGGAATTCTATTTCATTGTTGTTTTATTTTCATTTCTCTAATTACCAACAAGGCTAAAGTGTCTTTGCTTATAGTGTTTGACCATCTAGCTTTCTTTGTCCATGAGTTGCTTTTTTATCTACTTTTTTTTCTCCTGAGTTACTGGTCTCTCTTTTTTTTTTACTTTATATATTCTGATATAAATCATTCAAGTCTCTCTAATATGTGACTTTTATTTATAGCTATACAGATATTTTTATAGCACTAATGCAATCAAATTTGTGAATATTATTCTTTATGGTTTGTGCTTACTGTGTCCA
Organism: Cervus canadensis; assembly: GCF_019320065.1. Classification (NCBI taxonomy): domain Eukaryota; kingdom Metazoa; phylum Chordata; class Mammalia; order Artiodactyla; family Cervidae; genus Cervus; species Cervus canadensis. The sequence continues at coordinate 34,324,900 of NC_057390.1, forward strand.
GTCTATATAAATTTCCCTCTTTCCACAGGGTCATAAAAATAACATACATTTTCTTTTAAAAGTTTTAAAATTCTGGCTTTCACATTTCTATTTTTCATCTTCCTGGATCATATCCTTGTGTCTATGGGATAAAACTTGATGTTATTTTTTATCCACAGAGATAAGCTTAGTCCCAGTACCATTTATTAACTTCTCTAATCTTTTCCCCTTGATTTACAATCTCTGTCATTTGTCATATTTTGTATTTTAATGGTTCATTTTAGGATTCTCTATTCTTTTCATCATTCGATTTACTCTCTGAAATAACGCCACATTTCCCACACACTATTTTAATCGCTCTAGTTTATAATTACCCTTGGTGTCTTGTAGGGAAGCATTGTTACCATGTGCCTCTCTACAATGGTTAATTTTATGTGTCAACTTGACTGGGCCAAGAGTTGACCAGATTAAACATTATTTCTGATGTATCTGGGAGAGTGTTTCACAATGAAATAAGGATCTGAATCGATGGATTTACTAAAGTAGTTCACCTCCCCAGGGTGAGTAGGTACCATCCAATCTGCTGAGGGCCTGAATAGAACAAAAGATAGAGGAAAAAGAAATTTGCCCCTTTTACTTCCTGTCTGCCTGTTTGAACTAAAGTATGAGTCTCATCCCCTCTGGATTGGAATTTATACCATCAACTCCCCTGATTCTCAGGCCTTTGAACTTGTACTGAAACTGAACCAACAGCTTTCCTGAGTCTCCAGCTTGAACATGGCAGATCATGGGATTTCTCAGCCTCCATAATTGCATAACTCAATTCCTTATAACAAATCTCTTCCTATGAATACATCCTATTGGTTCTGTTTCTCTGGAGAACTCTAATACACTTCTCTTCAAAACTGCCTTAATTATACTTGACTTTATGCTCTTCAATGAACATTTTAGTGATCAGTTTGTCCAGGAAAGTTCCTATTAGGTTTTAAATAGAAGCTGAATTAAATGTATAGATTAAGTGATATTTTTCACATTAAGTAACCACATACATGGTAATTTTATATCTTTCTATTTAGTCAGATTTTTAAAACCTTCTTCAATAGTAGTTTATATTTTTCTCAATAAGATCCTTAAGTACTTTTGTTAAATTTATTTCTAGTTATTTAGTTTTTAGCTCTATGGGCACTTGAAAAGAATATATATCTTTACAAATGGCATATATAATTTTAAATATATTTTAGATCAGGCTCACTAGCTTTCTTATTTAAACATTCTAAATCCTTCTAAATTTTTTCCCCTCAGCTTCAAAGAGGTGTGATAAAAAATCTCCCACTATGACTGTATATTTTTCAAATTTGCCTGTGCTCTGTTCATGAGGACCAGAATTTTTGGCTCTGTGTTCACTTTTCCTCCCCAGTAACCAGAATAGTGCCAAGTATATAATTTTTTCATATTCTTGGTGGATTAGTTTTGATTAATATATAGTAGCTCTATTTACTATTATATATGATTTTTGCCTTAAATTTTATCTTTTCTAATATTAATTTTGAGACAGCAGCTTTCTTTTAATTCACATTTGTCTGATAAATTCTTTTTTATCCCTTTATGTTCAAATATTCTGCATGGTTTTGCTCTAGGTCTTTCTGTTGTTAGTATCATCGTGTTGTTGATGTTCAGTCACCCAGTCATGTCTGGCTCTTTGCGACCCCGTGGACTGCAGCATGACAAGACTCCCTGTCCCTCAGCATCTCCCGAAGTTTGCCCAAGCTCATGTCCATTGCACGGTGATGCCATCCAGCCATCTCATCCTCTGATGCCCCCTTCTCCTCCTGCTCTCAATCTTTCCCAGCGTCGGGGACTTTTCCAATGAGTTGGCTGTTCACATCAGGCAACCAAAATGCTAGAACTTCAGCTTCAGCATCAGTCCTTCCAGTGAGTATTCAGGGTTGATTTCCTTAAAATTGACTGGTTTGAACTGCTTACTGTCCAAGTGACTTTCTGAAGTCCTCTCCAGCACCACAGTTCGAAGTCATCAATTCTTTGGTGCTCTGCCTTCTTCATGGTCCAGTTCTCACAACTGTATGTGACCACTGGGAAGACCATAGCCTCGACTATATGGACACTTGCCGGCAGTGTGATGTCTCTGCTTTTCAACACATTGTCTAGGTTTGTTATAGATTTCCTGCCAAGAAGCAATCATCTTCTGATTTCAAGGCTGCAGTCACATCTGCAGTGATTTTAGAGCCCAAGGAGAAGAAATCTGTCACAACTTCCACCTCTTCTCCTTCTATTTGCCATGAAGTAATGGGGCCAGGTGCTGTGATCTTAGTTTTTTAAATACTTACTTTTAAGCTGGCTTTTTCACTCTCTTCCTTCACCCTCCTTAAGAGGGTCTTTCTCTTCACTGTCTGCCATTAGAGTGGTATCATCCACATATCTGAGGTTGTTGATGTTTCTCCTGCCTGTCTTGATTCCTGCTTGTAACTCATCCAGCTCAGCATTTCTCATGATGTGTTCAGTGTAAAGGTTAAACAAACAGGGTGACAGCAGACTGCCATGCCGTACTCCTTTCTCAATCCTGAACCAATCAGTTGTTCCATACAGGGTCCTAACTATTGTTTCTTGACACACATACAGCTTTCTCAGGAGACAGGTAAGACAATCTGGTATTCAGTTCCATTCAGTCGCTCAGTCATGTCCAACTCTTGAGCCCTCATGGACTGCAGCTCGCCAGGCCTCCCTGTCCATCACCAACTCCTGGAGATTACTCAAACTCAAGTCCATTGAGTCAGTGATGCCATCCAACCATCTCATCCTCTGTCGTCCCCTTCTCCTCTCACCTTTAATCCTTCCCAGCATCAGGGTCTTTCCAAATGAGTCAGTTCTTTGCATCAGGTGGCCAAAGTATTGGAGTTTCAGCTTCAACATCAGTCCTCCCAATGAATATTCAGCACTGGTTTCCTTTAGGATGAACTGTTTGGATCTCCTTGCTGTTCATGGGACTCTCAAGAATCTTCTCCAACACCACACTTCAAAAGCATCAATTCTTTGGTGCTCAGCTTTCTTTACAGTCCAACTCTCACATCCATACATGACTACTGGAAAAACCATAGCTTTGACTAGACAGACATTTGCTGGCAAAGTAATGTCTCCACTTTTTAATATGCTGTCTAGGTTGGTCATAACCTTTCTTCCAAGGAGCAAGCATCTTTTAATTTCATGGCTGCAGTCACCATCTGCAGTGATTTTGGGGCCCCAAAAATAAAGTCTGTCACTGTTTCCACTGTTTCCCCTTCATTTGACATGAAGTGATGGGACCAGATGACATGATCTTAGTTTTCTGAATATTGAGTTTTAAGCCAACTTTTTCACTCTCCTCTTTCACTTTCATCAAGAGGCTCTTTAGCTCCTCTTCGCTTTCTGCCATAAGTGAGGTGTCGTCTGCATGTCTGAGGTTATTGATATTTCTCCCACAATTCTTGATCCCAGCTTGTGCTTCATTCAGCTCAGCATTTCTCATGATGTACTCTGCATATAAGTTAAATAAGCAGGGTGATAATATATAGCCTTGATGTACTCATTTCCCTACTTGGAACCAGTCTATTGTACAATGCCCAGATATAACTGTTGCTTCCTGACCTGCATACAGGTTTTTCAGGAGGTAGGTCAGGTGGCCTGGTATTCTCATATTTTTTAGAATTTTCCACAGTTTGTTGTAATCCACACAGTCAAAAGCTCTGGCATAGTCAATAAAGCAGAAATAGATGTTTTCCCAGAACTCTCTTGCTTTTTCGATGATCCAGCAAATGTTGGCAATTTGATCTCTGGTTCCTCTGCCTTTTCTAAATCCAGCTGAACATCTGGAAGTTCATGGTTCATATGCTGTTGAAGCCTGGCTTGGAGAATTTTGAGCATTATTTTGCTAGCATGTGAGATGAGTGCATTTATGTGGTAGTTTAAGCATTCTTCATTGGGATTGGGATGAAAACTGATCTTTTCCAGTCCTGTGGCCACTGCCGAGTTTTCCAAATTTGCTGGAGTATTGAGTGCAACACTTTCACACCATCATCTTTTAGGATTTGAAATAACTCTACTGGAATTCCATCATCTCCACTAGCTTTGTTCATGGTGATGCTTCCTAAGGCCCACATGACTTCGCATTCCAGGATGTCTGGCTCTATATAAGTAATCACACCATTGTGATTATCTGGGTCATGAAGATCTTTTTTGTATAGTTCTGTGTATCCTTGCTACCTCTTCTTACTATCTTCTGCTTCTTTTAGGGCCATACCATTTCTGTCTTTTACTGTGGCCATATTTGCATGAAATGTTCCCTTGGTATCTCTAATTTCTTGAAGAGATCTCTAGTATTTCCCATTCTATTGTTTTCCTCCATTTCTTTGCATTGGTCACTGAGGAAGGCTTTCTTATCTCTCCTTCCTATTCTTTGGAACTCTGCATTCAAATGGGTATATCTCTCCTTTTCTCCTTTGCCTTTTGCTTCTTTTCTTTTCACAGCTGTTTGTAAGGCCTCCTCAGACAACCATTTTGCCTTTTTATATTTCTTTTTCTTAGTGATGGTTTTGATCACCACCCCCTGTACAATGTCACGAACTTCTGTCCATAGTTCTTCAGGCACTCTGTCTATCAGATCTAATCCCTTGAAGCTATTTATTACTTCCATTGTATAATCCTAAGGGATTTGATTTAGGTCACACCTGAATGGTCTAGTGGTTTTCCTTACTTTCTTCAGTTTAAGTCTGAATTTGGCAATAAGGAGTTCAAGATCTGAGTCACAGTCTGCTGCTGGTCTTGTTTCTCCTGACTGTATAGAGCTTCTCCATCTTTGGCTGCATGGAATGTAATCAATCTGATTTCCGTATTGACCATCTGGTGATGTCCATGTGTAGGGTCTTCTCTTGTGTTGTTGGAAGAGGGTGTTTGCTATGACCAGTGTGTTCTCTTGGCAAAGCTCTATTAGCCTTTGCCCTGCTTCATTCTGTACTCTAAGGCCAAATTTGCCTCTTACTCCAGGTATTTCTTGAGTTCCTACTTTTGCATTCCAGTCCCTTATGATGAAAAGGACATCTTTTGGGGGTGTTAGTTCTAGAAGGTCTTGTAGGTCTTCATAGAACCATTCAACTTCAGCTTCTTCAGCATTACTGGTCGCGGCATAGACTTGGATAACTGTGATGATGAATGGTTTGCCGTGGAAACAGAGATCATTCTGTCATTTTTGAGACTGCATTAAAGTACTGCATTTTGGATTCTTCTGTTGACTATGATAGTTACTTCATTTCTTCTAAGGGATTCTTGCCCACAGTAGTAGATATAATGGAGTGAAATTCACCCATTCCAGTCCATTTTAGTTTGCTGATTTCTAAAATTTTGATGTTCACTCTTGCCATCTCCTGTTTGACCACCTCCAATTTCCCTTGATTCATGGACTTAACATTCCAGGTTCCTATGCAATACTGCTCTTTACAGCATTGGACCTTGTCACATCACCAGTCACATCCACAACTGGGCGTTGTTTTTCCTTTGGCTCTGTCTCTTCATTCTTTCTGGGGTTATTTCTCCACTGATCCTCAGTAGCATATTGGGCAACTACCGACCTGGGGAGTTCATCTTTCAGTGTCCTATATTTTTGCCTTTTCATACTGTTCATGGGGTTCTCAAGCCAAGAATACAGAAGTGGTTTGCCATTCCCTTCTCCAGTGGACCACATTTTTTCAGAATTCTCCACTATGACTTGCTGTCTTGGGTGACCCTACATAGCAGGGCTCGTAGTTTCACTGAGTTAGACAAGGCTGTGGTCCATGTGATCAGACTGGTTAGTTTTCTGTGATTGTAGTTTTCAGTCTGTCTGCCCTCTGACAGAGAAGGATAAGAGGCTTATGGAAGTTTCCTGATGGGAGAAACTGACTGGGGGGGAAACTGGTTCTTGTTCTGATGGGCAGGGCCAAGCTCAGTAAATCTTTAATCCAATTTTCTGTTGAAGGGTGGGGCTGTGTACCCTCCCTGTTATTTGACTTGAGGCCAAACTATGATGGAGGTAATGAAGATAATGGCAACCTCCTTCAAAAGGTCCCATGCAGGCACTGCTACACCCAATACTCCCAACCCTGCAGCAGGCCACTGTTGACCCACACCTCTGCCAGAGACTCCTGGACACTCATGGGCAAGTCTGGGTCAGTCTCTTGTGGGGTCACTGCTCCTTTCTCCTTGGTCCTGGTGCATGCAAGGTTCTGTTTGTGCCCTCCCAGAGTCTGCTTCCCCAGTCCTGTGTAAATTCTTGTAGCTCTGTGGTGGGTTAAGGGTGACCATCTCCAAGAGGGCTTATGCCACAACCAGGTCTACTGCACCCAGAGCCCCTGCCCCCGCAGTAGTCCACTGCTGACCTGTACCTCCTCAGGAGACACCCAAACACAGTTCTGTCTCAATCTCTGTGGGGTCTCTGGGTCCTGTTGCGCACAAGGTATGTTTGAGCCCTCTGAGCGTCTCTGGTGGGTATGGGGTTTGATTCTAAACGTGATATCGACCCACCTATCATCCTGCTGGAGCTTCCCTTTGCCCTTGGTCTTAGGATATCTCCTCAACATCGCTCCAGCACTGCGCGGCCACTGCTCCATCTTGCTGGGGCTTCTCTGCCCTTGGACATGGGGAATCACCTCATAGTCGCTCCAGCACCATGCGGCCACCACTCCAGTGGTGGTATTCCCATCTCTTTAAGAGCTTTCCACAGTTTGTTATGATCCACAGTCAAAGGCTTTAGTGTAGTCAATTAAAGAGAGGTAGCTGGGTTTTTTTGGAATGCCTTTGCTTTCTCCGTGATCCAGGGAATGTTGGCAATTTTGTCTTTGGTTCCCCTATCTCTTCTAAATCCAGCACTTAGACATCTGGAAGTTCTCAGTTCGCATAATTCTAAAGCCTAGCATGCAAGATTTTAAACATGACCTTACTAGCATGGAAGATGAGTGCAACCACCCAATAGTTTGAACAGTCTTTAGTACTGCCCTTCTTAGGAACTGGGATGAGGATTGACCTTTTCCAGTCCTGTGGCCACTGCTGGGTCTTCCAGATTTGCTGACCTACTGAATGCAACACTTTGTTATCATCATCTTTTAGGGTTTTGAATAGCTCTAACGGAAACCCATCACATCCACTAGCTTTACTGACAGCAGGGCTTCCTAAGGCTCTCTTGACTTCACTCTCCAGAATATCTGGCTCTGGATGATTGACCACTCCATCTCAGTTAGCCAGTTCATTAAGATTTTTTTTGTACAGTTCTTCCATGTATTCTTCCCATCTCTTCTTGATCTCTTCTGCTTCTACTAGGTCTCTATCCTTTGTCTTTTATTGTCCCCATCTTTGAGCCAAATGTTCCCTTGATATTTCTAATTTTCCCGAAGAGATCTCTAGTCTTTCCCCTTCAGTTATTTTCTCCTATTTGTATGCATTGTTCATTGAAAAAGGTATTCTTGTCTCTTGCTTTTCTTTGGAACTCTGTATTTAGTTGGGTGTACCTTTCCCTTTCTCCCTTGCTTTTCACTCCTCTTCTTTCTTCAACTCTTTGTAAAGCCTCCTCAGATAACCACTTTGCATTCTTGCTTTTCTTTTTCTTTGGGATGGTTTATTTGCTGCTTCCTTTACCATATTACGGACCTCCATCCATAGTTCAGGCACACTGTTTACTAGATCTAATCCCTTGAATCTATTCATTACCTCTACTGCATATTCATAGCGAATTTGATTTAAGTCACACCTGACTGGTCTAGTGGTGTTCCCTGCTTTCTTTAGTGTAAGCCTGAATTTTGCTATGAGAAGCTGATGATTTGAGCCACAATTGGCTCCAGGTCTTGTTTTTGCTGTCTGTATAGTTTCTCCATCTTCAGCCACAAAGAATGTCATCAATTTGATTTCAGTATTCACCATTTGGTGATGTCCATGTGTAAAGTCATCGCTTGTGTTGTTGAAAGAGGGTGTTTACTATGACCACTGCATTCTCTTGGCAGAATTCAGTTAGCCGTTGCCCTGCTTCATTTTGTACTCCAAGTATCATCATAAGGCAGGATATTTTAATATATGATAATGTGTTGAGATTTATCACACTGATTTCTACCATCCTAATTTTCTTCTATGTATTAACCTGTCTTTTGGTTTTAGTTTCCCTTTTAATTTCCTTTATTGGAATTGATAAAGTATTATACTTTCCCTTTGTTAGTATGTGTCATAGATTATATATGTTTCAGTAATTAACATTTCTAATTTTTATTGTGGTTAAAAAAAAAAAAACCAGTGAAATTGACCGTCTAAACTATTTTAGATGTACATAGTGCAGTGGTATAAAACACATTCACATTGTTAGCCAACCACTACCACCATTCATCTCCAGAATTATTTTGTCTTGCAAAACTGCAACTCTCTACCTGTTAAACCATAGCTATCCATCCTCCCTCCTTCCAGCCCCTGGCAACCACCATTCTACTTTCTGTCTTTGTGAATTTGACTACTCTAGGCAACTCTTATAAGTAGAATCACATAGTATTTATCATTTTGTGATTGGCTTATTTCCTTTAGTAAAATATCTTCAAGGTTCATCCATGTGTCAGAATTTATTTCCTTTTTAAAGATGGATAATATTCCACTTAATGTATATCCCACATTTTGCTTATCCATTCATCTGTAAATGAACATTTGAATTGTGTCCACCTTGTATTTATTGTACATAATGCTGTTATGACTTTGAGTGTGCAAATATTTCTGCTGCTGCTAACTCACTTCAGTCGTGTCCGACTCAGTGCGACCCCATAGACGGAAGCCCACCAGGCTCCTCTGTCCCTTGGATTCTCCAGGCAAGAACACTGGAGTGGGTTGCCAGTTCCTTCTCCAATGTGTGAAAGTAAAAAGTGAAAGGGAAGTCGCTCAGTCGTGTCCGACTCTTAGTGACCCCATGGACTGCAGCCCACCAGGCTCCTCCGTCCATGGGATTTTCCAGGCAAGAGTACTGGAGTGGGGTGCCATTGCCTTCTCCAGCAAATATCTCTAAGACTCTCTTTTAATTTTTTTTAAGATACATACCCAGAAGTTGAATCACTGGATCACATGGTAAGTATATTCTTAATTTGTGAAGGAATCTCCATACTGTTTTACATAGCATCTGCTCCAGTTAATGCTCCCACCAAAAGGGGACAAGAGTCCCAATTTCTCCATGTCCTTTCCAACTGTTAATTTTTTTTTTAATAGTAGCCATAGGTGTAACTGTCCTTATATTCATAATACATTGAACTATAAATTATTATAACAAAGCAAAGGTTATGTTAAATTTCCATCTCATCCCAAATATGTCTCAAATCTACAGTTCCATTACCCACTGAGAATTATCCTCCTGTCTCCTTCAATTCTTGTCCAGTGGTTTACATTTATCTTTTTAAATGTTGTGTTGTAGTCAGTACATATTTTACATGTCTTTAACTTCTGTGCTAGAAACTTTTCTCCTAAAGTATTTAATAATTTTAACATTTAAAAACTCAACTGATGTAGGTCTGGGGAAAAGCTCCTGGTTGCTAAACAATTTTAGGCAGAATATCATCTGATTGCAGCACTTTGAAACCACTGTTCTATTTTCTAGTATATACTTGTGTAGAGAAGTCAGCTCTCCACTGAAGTGTTATTCCTTTGAGGGAAACCTATCTTCTCTTACTGGTTTGTCAGATGTTCTGCTGATATTCAAATACCCATATTATTTCATCTCAGTATCATTTACTAAAAAAGAAAAAGTTTGAGCTAGTTACTCCCAGTGAATTCAATGATCAGTTTTCTAAAATTTGCTTGGGGGAAATATCAACTTTATTAGCCCACTTAAAAAGAAAAACAGTATGGCAAATACTGTATCTAAGACAGGAATTCTGCAAGGCCTGTTTTTCTAGCATCTCTTCCATTTTCTGCATTTCTTGAAAATAAGCAATGGTGGCTAATTAGTAAAATTAGCAACAGAGTCTCTCCTTATTGTTTATATCCTATAGTCTCACAATAATCTTCCAAGTTGTAGATTTGTTTTATTCATTCTTTCAGTCTCAAGATTCATGGATTTCATTCTGGAAATTTGTACATTTTATCTCTTCAAATATTTATGTTCTGTAGTTCTTGCCATTTTCCTGTAAAGCTCCTTTAAGTGTATGTTGGAACTTTTAAGTCACCCTTTTATATCTACTAACTACTCATTCATATTCTTTGTCTCAGTGTGCTAGTTTGAGGGAATTTCTTATTATCATGTTCTGGTTCAAAAACTCACTCACCAGGTATAATCTAGAGTTCATCTAATTTGTTCCATTTAAAAATATTTTAATGACTAAATTTTTCATTATTAATGTTCCTTTTACATAACCATCTGTCCTTCCTTGATTTATTTATGCTTATATATTTTATAACATTATACTCTTTCATAAAAATTGTCTTAAGTATTCTCGACAAATATTTAAAATCCCTTGTGCTACTGTTCTTATGGTTAGTTTCTTTGGGAATAAATCCATGTTCTGAGTGTTGATGGCCTGTCTTTTGGGATTACAATTACTTAAGTGTTTTTCAATTTTGGTTTGAGTGCTCATTTTGAACATTTAATTTTTGTTTCTGTTATTATTTTGTCTTTCCATCTTTCTGTGTGTTCTTCCTTCCACATTGAAAGGTTTTGCAGTTGCCACTTTCCAAACCCTCAGGACTCTAATGGAAATTGAGGACTCATGCCCACTGTGGTGTTGATAAAATTTCAGATCCAACTAGTGATCCAGGGCACAGCTTAGTTCAGACCCGGTTGGGAGATTATGTAGGACCATGCAAATCTCTAGTTCAGCTGCTTGCTTACATCCAATACCCTATATAATGGCAATGTATATTTTTCTCTCAGTTTACTTTCATCAGCTTCTTGAGCAGTCCCTGGATACAATCAAGGAGTCTTTTTCAGGGTCCCATCCCCCATGAAGTACTTAAATTTCTTTTGTCCCTGAAGGGTTGAATGAAACCACAACTTTCCGCTGAGGTCAAGGGCCAGAAATTGTGTAGTCCATCTACAGTCATCATTTTTTTGTTTTCCATCTGAGTCAGATCCATGGAGATTCTTTTTCTTTATTTATGATTTTGCTCTGTTTTGTATTTTAGCATAGCAGTGTGATTTTTATTTTGCCTTGTCATAGTTTATCTATGTATTTGAAGCAGAGAATATGAATTACAGCATTAACTCATCGTCCTATCTTGACCAGAAATCCATATTATGATAATTTTGAAAGGTGACCCCACCATCCTACCTATTATATTTTTCTAAGTTTTATATGCATGAAAAATTCCTTGGATAGAGTTATGTTGCCAGTTACAAATTTCCCAAACTAGGATATTGTCATACCCATATTTATTATACTTGTTACTGAGACCATCATAAAAAACTGTCAAATGTTCTGCTGATATTCAAATACCTGTATTATTTCATCTCTGTATCATTTACTATAAAAGGAAAAGTTTGACCTAGTTAGTGAATTCAGTGATCAGTTTTCTAAAATTTGCTTGAGGGAGATACCAACTTTATTAGTTCACTTAAAAAGAAAAACAGTATGGCAAATACTATATCTAAGCCAGGAATACTGCAAGGCCTTGTTTGCTAGCACCTCTCCCATTTTCTGCAATTCTTGAAAATTAAAAACAGTGGCTGCTTTCCCACCTCTGCATCTTTGTCCAACCTCCATCCCAAAAGCATTCCCTTAGTTCTGAAGAACTGACTTGATTCAAAAGAGCAAATTACCCACAGTTATCTGGCTGGATAACTTACTTATGTTTTCCCTTACTTATGTTTACTTACACTCTACTTGTCTTTGTAATTTATTTTCTTGATGAAGAAGAACAAAGGATAACAGAGGCTGAGTAGTTAAGCTTTCTAACATCTCTACAGGGCTTCCCTGGTGGCTAAATGGTAAAGAACCTGCCTGCCGATGCGGGAGACATGAGTTTGATCCTGAGTCAGGAAGAATCCCTGGAAAAGGAAATGGAAACCCACTCCAGGATTCTTGCCTGGGAAATCCCATGGACTGAGGAGCCTGGAGGGTTACTTCCATGGGGTCGCAAAAAAGTTAGACACGACTTAGAGACTAAACAACAAAACATCTCCGCACAGTAGAGCATATTCCTCCAGTGATATCCTTATTCTTTCCTTAATTCCCTTTCTTGTCTCCACTAGATTAAAAGTATCCTAATTATACCTCTGAAATGTTATCCCTTTTATGTCTTTTACGCCTATATTTTTATAAACGCATGCTCCCTCAATAACTTCTAATAGTTTTAATTAGTTTATATTTATAGAGAATGGCTTATCTCTTTATTAAATATTTGAGCTTTGGATTTTAAAAATACCTTTAACAGCATGATCAAATGACTAAAGTCTCTGATTTCATATACATGATCCTTTGATGATATCAAGGATATCTATCTGGTAGTAGTAATAGCAATATCAATATCTAACTTTATGAGCACTCATCATGTATCAATGCATTTCACCAAACACTTCACATGAATTATCTCATTAAATTCTTAAAAACAGCCCTAAAGTAGCACACTGGATTAAATAGTGTGCCCCCAAAATTCATGTCTACCTTGAATCTCAGAATGTGACCTTATTTTGAAATAGAATTTACAGGCATAATTATTGAAGATGAGGTCACACTGAATAAGGCTGGGCCCTAATCCTATGACTGGCACCCTAATAAGAAAACACACAGAGAGGATGTCACATGAAAACAAAGGCAGAGACTGGAGTGAGGAGTCCAAGACCCAAGGAGACCAAGGATTTCCATCACCCAACAGGTTCCTGGCTAGGAAGCTTCCAGAGGTGAGAAGATTTCTTCCCCTGGAGTCTTCATAGAGCATGAAATGACCAATGCCTTGAATTTTGACTTGACTTGGTGCTTCCAGAATTCTGAGAGAAAACATTTCCATTGTTTAAAGTCACTAAGTTTGTGGTGCCATGTTCTAGCAGCCCTGGAAAACTAATAAGGAAAGTAGTCTTTGTTATCCTACTTTATGTATGGAAATACATAATTTAAGGAAATTATGGTAATTTATCCAAGATCAGATGGCTGTAACCAGCAAGACTAGAATGAAAACTAGGTAAGCTTGACCCCAAACTCAGATATTTACATATATGTATGTGACATGGAAGTAAGTCCAATGCTGTCAAGAGCAATATTGCATAGGAACCTGGAATGTTAGGTCCATGAATCAAGGCAAATTGGAAGTAGTCAAACAGGAGATGGCAAGAGTGAACGTCAAAATTTTAGGAAGCAGTGAAATAAAATGGACAAGAATGGGTGAATTTAACTCAGATGACCATTATATCTACTACTGTGGGCAAGAATCCCTTTGAAGAAATGGAGTAGTCAGTCAACAAGAGAGTCCAAAATGCAGTACTTGGATGCAATCTCAAAAATGTTGGAATGATCTCTGTTCATTTCCAAGGCAAACCATTCATCATCACAGTAATCCAAGTCTATACCCCAATCAGTAATGCTAATGAGGCTGAAGTTGAATGGTTCTATGGAGACCTATAAGACCTTCTAGAACTAACACCCCAAAAAGATGTCCTTTTCATCATAAGGGACTGGAATGCAAAAGTAGGAACTCAAGAAATACCTGGAGTAACAGGCAAATTTGGCCTTGGAGTATAGAATGAAGCAGGGCAAAGGCTAATAGAGCTTTGCCAAGAGAACACACTGGTCATAGCAAACATCTTCCAACAACAGGAGAGAAGACTCTACACATGGACATCACCAGATGGTCAATACAGAAATCAGATTGATTACATTCTTTGCAGCCAAAGATGGAGAAGCTCTATATAGTCAGGAAAAACAAGACCGGGAGCTGACTGTGGCTCAGATCATGAACTCTTTATTGCCAAATTCACTCTTAAATTGAAGAAAGCAAGGAAAACCAAGAGACCATTCATGTATGACCTAAATCAAGTCCCTTAGGACTGACTATACAGTAGAAATAACAAAGAGCATCAAGGGATTAGATCTATAGACAGAGTGCCTGAAGAACTATGGACAGAAGTTCATAACATTGTTCAGGGTGGTGGTGATTAAGACCATCCCCAAGAAAAAGAATCGCAAAAAGGGAAAATGGTTGTCTGAGGAGGTCTTACAAATAGCTGTGAAAAGAAGAGAAGCAAAAAGCAACAGAGAAAAGGAAAGATATACACTTTTGAATGCAGAGATCCAAAGAATAGGAAGGAGAGATAAGAAATCCTTCCTCAGTGACCAATGCAAAGAAATAGAGGGAAACAATAGAGTGGGAAATACTAGAGATCTCTTCAAGAAAATTAGAGATACCAAGGGAACATTTCATGCAAATATGGGCACAATAAAGGGCAGAAATGGCATGGCCCTAACAGAAGCAGAAGATAGTAAGAAGAGGTGGCAAGAATACGCAGAAGTACTATACAAAAAAATATCCAGGACCCAGATAATCAGGATGGTATGATCACTCACCTAGAGCCAGACATCCTGGAGTCCGAAGTCAAGTGAGCCTCAGGAAGCATCACTGCAAACAAAATTAGTGGAGGTGATGGAATTCCAGTTGAGTTATTTCAAATCCTAAAAGATGATGCTGTGAAAGTGCTGCACTCAATATGCCAGCATATTTGGAAAACTCAGCAGTGCCCACAGGACTGGAAGAGGTCATTTTTCATTCCAGTCCCAAGAAAGCCAATGCCAAAGAATGCTCAAACTACCACACAAATGCACTCATCTCACACACTAGCAAAGTAATGCTTAAAATTCTCCAAGCCAGGTTTCAACAGCATATGAACCATGAACTTCCAGATGTTCAAGCTGGGTTTAGAAAAGGCAGAGGAACCAGAGATCAAATTGCCAACATCTGCTGGATCATCGAAAAAGCAAGAGAGTTCCAGAAAATCATCAACTTCTGCTATATTGACTATGCCAAAGCCTTTGACTGTATGGATCACAACAAACTGTGGAAAGTTCTGAAAGAGATTGAAATACCAGGACACCTGACCTACCTCCTGAGAAATCTGTATGCAGGTCAAGAAGCAACAGTTAGAACTGGACATGGAACAACAGACTGTTTCCAAATCAGGAAAGGAGTACGTCAAGGCTGTATATTGTCACCCTGCTTATTTAACTTAATTGCAGAGTACTTCATGAGAAATGCTGGGCTGGATGAATCATAGGCTGGAATCAAGACTGCCGGGAGAAATATCAATAGATACGCAGATGAAATATCAATATCAATAGAAATAGAGAAATATCAATAGATACTCAGATATGTGGATGACACCACCCTTAAAGCAGAAAGTGAAGAAGAACTAAAGAGCCTCTTATTGAAAGTGAAAGAGGAGAGTGAAAAAGTTGGCTTAAAGCTCAACATTCAGAAAACTAAGATCATTTCATCTGGTCCCATTACTTCATGTCAAATAGATGGGAAAACAGTGGAAACAGTGACAGACTTTAATTTTGGGCGCTCCAAAATCACTGCAGCTGATGACTGCAGCCATGAAATTAAAAAGTACTTGCTCCTTGGAAGAAAAGTTATGACCCACATACATAGCTTATTAAAAAGCAGAGACATTACTTGCCAACAAAGGTCCATATAGTCAAAGCTATGGTTTTTCCAGTAGTCATATATGGATGTGGGAGTTGAACTATAAAGAAAGCTAAGCATCAAAGAACTGATGCTTTTGAACTGTCGTGTTGGAGAAGACTCTTGAGAGTCCCTTGGAAAGCAAAGAGATCCAACCAGTCCATCCTAAAGGAAATCAGTCCTGAATATTCATTGGGAGGACTGATGCTGAAGCTGAAACTCCAATACTTTGGCCACCTGACGTGAAGGGCTGACTCATTGGAAAAGACCCTGATTCTGGGAAAGATTGAAGGCAGGAGATGAAGGGGACAACAGAGGATGAGATGGTTGGATGGCATCACCCACTCAATGGACATAAGTTTGAGTAAACTCCAGGAGTTGGTGATGGACAGGGAGGCCTGGCATGCTGCAGTCCATGGGGTCACAAAAAGTCAGACATGACTGAACAACTGAACTGAACTGAACTGATGTTTGAGAAAGAGATGTATATGTATGAATGCATATGTATATACATATATAAATACACATATACAAACACATACATTCTTCAGATAACCATGAAGGTGTATAGATATGAGTGCTATGAAAGCTCAGAAGTAGACAGAAGCATTGCAGAGTAGTTTCATCAATTATTTTTCTTATCAAGGAGGTAAAACTTGTATATTAGGTTTTAATGGAATTAAATGAAGACAGTACAAATTGGATTGCTGGGGATAGGGTGAATGAACACATTAGAAGGTGGAATGTTGCAGCTGTTAAACCATTCTGGCTTAGCATAGGATCCAGAAGAGATTAAAGCAAGGATAGGGTTGTGAATGCAGATATAGGGGAATGATGGAATATCACATACACTAGGACAGGAAGTGGGCCTTCATCGTAAAGGTGAAAATTGTAAAGTGAGTGTAAAAGAGTTTTGCTTTAATGAAATACTTAATGAAAATTCTCCATTTGGAAGATTAATCCAAAAACTATATAAAAATGTGACCTTTGGGGAAACAGTATTAGTAGGAGAGAAACTATTTTAGAGAACAAAGCAATAATCTAAGTATGAGAAAGTAAAGGCCTAGATATGATTGGTAGCAAAGGAAAGAAAATGGTAAGATAAGATTCAAGAATGTTTCAAGGAGATAAGAGGAATTAATTCCTGATTGACTTGGATAGTGGGGATATAAAGAGAAAGGGGAAAAGGAGGCAGAAAGAATTAAATTCCTGTTCAGGACTTAAAAATAAAGAGAGGAAAATGAGATTAGGACAAAAATTGTTATTTTAACAAATCCAATTTACCCATATCCATGATCATTATAATTATCATAATCTATCTTGAAAATGGATTGACTCGAATTATACACTATGGTCTTTTTCCTACATTTACATAAAATCCTAAAGGTTATAGACCTTTGAAATTACAGTTAGATGTAATAATTTTGGAATTACAGTCCCAAATCATTACATTTGGAGTTGGATATAACCACATAACACATTTTTCTAGGAAAATAATAGTAATTGGGTTAGCTAAATAAATAAAACTGTGTTTTTTTAAAGGCTACCTAGTCTACTGATAAATTTACCTAATTTATTTGTAATAAAAAATGAGACTGGTATTCACAACTTTCCTAGTCAACTGATCTTTAATGTATATAACATGGAAAATCAGGAAAGCATTAACCAGATTTCAGAGAAAGTTTTATGTAGTCAGCAAAAACCAAGATGTCATATATCATATAATGTTCCCTCTTTTCCAAGGCCATAAAAAAAAAAATCAGGTTCATTTAATTCCAACCACAGAGTTAACACATATAAAGTAAAATACAGTGTCATTGCAAATCTGCTCCAAATTTTTTCATTTTTTACAAAATTATGCCAAAGCTGCATCCAAGTGCCTAACTGAACTTGACTGAATGGAAAACTATAATTACTAATACATTTCATTTACATAAGAATGAATGGTCCCTTGGTTCTTCTTCCCTAAAGTACTAAGGATAGAGACCACTCTGACTTACCAGCTATATGGAACTTTTATTGACCTCATCATTCATGCCAGCATGATGGAGTGGGCAGTATGACACATCAATCCCACATTAAAAGGCTTTCACCAGATGGTTTTGTGATTCAAATACCCTACACATTACAAAAGAATGTATAATTCCCTTTCCCTTCTTATCACCATAACAACAATATCTTAGGGCTCTGTCTAATATCTAGCATCAACAGGTAAGGCAACCACCAAGCTAAATGTGGCTTTACCTCTTAATTAGAGGATAGGTGAAAAATCCAAAATCTAATTCTAATTATGAATCTACACAGTTTTAAGATGAAAGATTAGAAGGTGACACTGTTTATTGTCTTTAATGACGGTGTTGAGAGACTTCTTGCATATATCTCTATAAGTTCATTTCCATCTCATTTGTATTTTCTGCTCCACACATACTGCCCCTCCAACATACATATATATCTTGCCATAGTACTAAGAATGTTAAAATGGTATTTGATGTATCTCCCCACTTAGAAGCACATTTACTATGCCAAGAACATTTTAGTTTTCTCCTAGATACAAATGTCTCTGTATCATTACAACCTAGACTATTTGATAAGTTGGTATCATGCTTGGAAGTGGAATCTATTATCATTATGTCAGTTTGTATTCTATTTGAGGATGTGAGTGTGTTGCTTTAAAAAAAAAAAAAAAATACCCTAACAAAAATTTTCCACAGAGTAAAGAACTTCACTTGTGGAGTTTATTCCTCTCTTGATCTTCAAAATCTCTTGGAACTGATAAATATTTATTTCAACAAGTCTACTGCAAGCCCAAATGTTTTAGATTGGGCTCAAGTATCATATCTCAAAGTATATTTATATTATCCATAATATCGAGCACAGTGTTAAACGCACACTGGAATCTGAGGGAATAGTTACTGATTTAAAACAGGAAATTACTTTATTTTTTTAGATTAAGAGGTGGTCTAGTATTGCCCAAACCAGAGAAAATACTTCGTGGCTTCTAAACTGGGACATTTCGGGGAAAGAATTTGAAGATAATTTCCATATCATCCTGATAAACCAACCATCCTCTCTTCACTTTGTAATTTAGAAATTCATAGCAATAGTTTGATTTCAAATACCAACCTAACTGACAGCCCCATCATTCAAATTCTGAGAGCAGATGGCTGACCTTCCTGTCAGACTGAGAGAGAGAGCTCTGCATTTGTTCAATTTGTAAAGGTCTCCATTAAACAGATCCTTTATTAAAGGACCTGTTGCTCTAAAATAAAAACTAAGTGATGTCAAAATATTTTATGTTCCAATTACTGTTTTAGTTATAAAAGTGTAAGTATTCAATTGAATTTTGAAAATAATCACTCTTCCATGTACACTCCCCACTTTTCTACAAATTCATTTTGAAAAGTAATCTCTCTGAAAGCCAAACCAACATTAGAGATGTCGTAGCCATAAAAAAGCCCTCATAACAAGTTCAGTGTCTTGATTTCTAAAACTTTTAGAAGTTGTAAGTTAAGTTAAAAATCTATTAAAGAAGTAGAAATGAAGCAATAGAAGAGAATGGACTTTTGAGTCAGACACAACTGGATTTTGTTCATGGCCTATCTACTCACTAACTCTAAACTTTGAGGCAATTTACACTGGGCTCTGCTCTTCTCCTGGATGAAATATGAGGTAATTGGTTTTCCTTCATAGGTGGTTGTGTGAAGTGATGTAATAATATATTTGCAGTGACCATACAGAACCTGACACGCAATATCTACCCAATAAATGATAGGATGCACAACTTCAGAGAGGGGAGGATGGAGTGGCAGCATGAAGGAAAGAGGGTGAAGTGTGAGGAGAAAGGATTTTTATCAAGGGCACAGCTGCCTTTCTTAAAGAAAAGGCACAGGGTACAAGCCCAGAACTGAGGAGCTCAGTACCTGGTTAATATTCAGAGGGGACTTGAGTGAGTGAGTGAATGCAGGAAGAGGCAAAAAATAACTAAAAGACAAAGAAAGGGAAAATAAAGAGGCAAAAAAGAAGAGCTACTCAGTAACTCTGACTGGCTGAGTATACACATACACATGTGGAACAATTCAAGTACAAACTACAAACCACTGGGACAGTGTCACCACCACGAGTAAATGTTAACAAATGTCAGTCAGTCAGTTCAGTCTCTCAGTCGTGTCTGACTCTTTGCGACCCCATGAGTTGCAGCACGCCAGGCCTCCCTGTCCATCACCAACTCCTGGAGCTTACTCAAACTCATGTCCATCGAGTCGGTGATGCCATCCAGCCATCTCATCCTCTGTCGTCCCCTTCTCCTCCTGCCCTCAATCCCTCCCAGCATCAGGGTCTTTTCCAATGAGTCAACTCTTCACATGAGGCGGCCAAAGTATTGGAGTTTCAGCTTCAGCATCAGTCCTTCCAATGAACACCTAGGACTGATCTCCTTTAGGATGAACTGGTTGGACCTCCTTGCAGTTCAAGGGACTCTCAAGAGTCTTCTCCAACACCAAAAGTGCTGCACTCAATATGCCAGCAAATTTGAAAAACTCAGCAGTGGCCACAGGACTGGAAAAGGTCAACAAATGTAGACCAGATCAATCATAATTGAAAGATTGACCTGTATAATTGTGTTTCTAACAATGCCTAAGAACTATTTACCAAACTAAAACAACTTGTCCACATTCACATGAATGTGAGTTAAGGCAGCTGGCTGTACATCTGAGTGTCAGACCTCATGGGCCCTCACCATGGAGGCAAGTGTGCTTCAGTTGTTGGTACCCCATTCCAAACCCCCATGAAAAGACATAAGGTCTTTGGTGCCTATACCCTGGTTTTATTTAATCTATTTTCTCCCAGTTAAAAATTGTCATTTGTGAGCCTATATGCTTTTTATTCTAACCAAATGACATCAATTTAAAGAAAACAAAAATAGATCATCCAATAGTGAACTGCAAAAGGTGCACTCAAAAGAGAGTGGTTTAAGCAGAAACAAAGGAAAAGAGAATAACTTGCATTTCTGAGAACCCCAAGTTGTTAAGACCATACAGTCTCAATTTCTGCACTGCCCTTAAGCAATGAAGTTTATATGGAACTTGATTATGTTTTGAGGCACTGGAATCTAAATTGATTCTTATTATCTCAGAATATAGAAACACTTATGACTTAAGCAACAGCTGTAACTTGTAGATGACTTCCAAATGAGCTAAATACAGAGAGCTGGGGAAAATAAATTATGAATATATGTAAATATAGGCAATTTAGCTTATCAGTTTTTTGATATTTGATTTTGCTAAAATTTTTTCTTTAATGATATCTCACTTATAATGAATCATTTCTAATTTTCTTAGGTGCTTGCCATTACATTGGTCTACTTTTTGCAGTTTCATAATGGGCATGAAAAATTATTGTTTTATCAACATTAATTAGACCCGACATCTTGTTAAGATAATACACTCATCCACTTTATTAGGGATGAAGTCGTTGTTTTTGACACTGTTTTAGGCTAACTCATTTTTTTCTAGACCCACATTGAAATACATTTATAGAAAAATGACAATTCATGTATAGATACTAAGAAAGAGAACTTCAGAGTATGTTTTGTAGACTAATTTATGGATTCTCTTACAAGCTTCTTAACTAATATAAGTGTAAAATATGTAAGATCCAGACTATTCAGTTCATTATTGATCTATTCCTTTAGATCATTGCCAGAATGCTGTCTTTTAGAGTCTTTAGATTTGAGATCTTTGTTTCACTCTCAATTTATTTATTTCCCCAAAGCTTCTGCAAACTGACTGAGCCATGCCCTGGCTAGATCCTGGTGCCACAGATCTTGCCATCAGGAACTTACAGTCAAGGAAGATAGAAAAGTAAAGAAGGAAATAACTTATGTTTGCAACAACAGACATCTAAACACAGAGAGGAAACAGAGAAGAAAATGCTTAGCTGGAGATATCTATCTATCTATAGGAACATGTTAGAATGGCTTTGGAAAGGCATTCATTGTTGAGCTGAATATAGAAAGATAAATAGGTACCTCCTACTATGTAAATAAATGCCGAGAATGGGAACGATGTGCGAGAATGAGCTGTATGACAGAAAACAAAATTGGAAAATTTCAAGTAGATGTATCTGCCTTTGGGATGAAATGCCAGAAGAACATGACACAATGGAAATCTGGAAATAGTAAAGAAGATAAAACCACGGATGGCCTTCTCTGATGCCCTAAAAAGTCTGGAGTCTTGAAGGGGAATAAAACATCATATTACTTATTTTTCAAAAGCTCTCTCTCTCTAGTTGTAGTAGAGAATTTGGATCCAGGAGGTACTAGGCTGCATTCAGGAAGATCAGAAATGCAATATTGAATAATGCAGGTGAGAAAAGGTAAAGGACTTTAAATGAAGCACTAGTTGAAAGAATGTGAAGGGGAAACAGATAAGAGAAAGCTAAAGAAAGGACATCTAGGATAAAACCCTGGTTCAGAGACTAGCAGTTTGGGTGGAGGCCTAGGACATTCACAGAAACTGAGAAAAATAAAACAGAAATATCAGTGTGAAAGATAATCTTCAGGTTTTGACTTCTTGAATTCAGGTGCCCCTAGAATATCCAGACCTAGATGCCTATAGACAGTTAGATATATGAAAGTAACACCAAATTTTCATGCATCTGAATATTTTAAATCATTTCTGTGATGATATATCTCTGGGAAATAGAGATAGGTAACTGTTAGGAAAGTCCTTCAAGTTCATACTTAAACAATACAAAGTCAAATATAAAAGGAACCTGCTGAGAGAGAGAACAATTACAATGTCTATAAAGCAACTAGCCTCTGACTAATAAAAATAAATGGAAAAAAAAGAAAAGAAAAACATAAGAAATGACCAGGAAGCCAAGGGAAAATATGTCAACAAGAGTGAATGCTGCTTAGAAGACAAAGTAGTATGATGGTTGATAAATAGCCAATGTATTTTAAAGAGATGAGTTTGATTGGTGACTATCATGAACAACTTAGAGTGATTACGCTTAACTAATGTCTAAGCTGAGAATTGTATAAAAAGACAGGAAATTAAAAGACTCAATATGGACAAAAACAAAAAACAACAACAAAAAAGAAAACAGAAGCCTTGGAAAGAGTGAGATTTTAGTCAGTCTGAGGTCCAAGTGAGTCCAATCTCAGCTCAACTTTTACCAGCTGTATGTGTGTGCGTGCTAAGTCAATTCAGTCGTGTCTGACTCTTTGCTACCCCATGGATTGTAGCCCACCAGGCTCCTCTGTCCATGGGATTGCTATATGAGCTTGGACAATTTATACTGCCTCAATTTGTAGAGTAAGGGTGGTATAATATCAAACTTAGGTTTGCTGAAATAAATTTTTCAAATCACTTGCAAAAAGTACCAACACAGAGCCTTCCCCTTTCTAAAAATACTATCTAACTTTAATCATTGTTGACGAGTTCACTATTTCAGTTCAGTAGTTTGCATCCTGATGATGGCTACTTGTGAGACACGCACATCTTTCAAACAGTCTCTGGAATGCTCACAACCCTGGAAGGCAAAGGTTAAGATGAGTGATAAGAACAGGTAGCTGACAGATGGCTTTGTTCTCACTGTTTCTACTTCTGAGCTGTTTGTAGGACTCCCAACTGTTTTATTTAAAGTGGAAATGATTTGCTCCTTGACACCACCCAAAAACTTTATGAATTTGCACTCTCATCTTCATTTTTCTCCCTTACACAAATGAAAGCATTATTTCAGAGGTTTATGTGGTTTTCTTAAATTTTTCTAATTAGGGATTTTATCATTCCTCCTCTGTTACATGCAAGGTGGGAATCATTTCAATCAGGACTGTACTCAGAGCTAGCCCAACCATCTCTCCCCCTCCCCCCCCAAAAAAGGGGATTGTTTGTTGGGGAAAGAAAAATGAGACTCAGAAGCTCAACTTGAATAATAAGCCCATTATTTAAGTGCCACACTGTCCCTCTTGGACCACAAAGAGCACAGACTCTGGCTCTTAGAGCAATCCTGCTGCTCAGCTTTGGCATCCTCTCCTCTAGTTGGATGTGTCCTTCTTGGAAAACAAATGTAGAAAACAGAAGGATCTTTATCTGCCTTCCATGCCTGCTCCTAAAGAGATGCACAAGTGTGTAACATATAGAGCATCATACACTCTCATACATATAAATTTTAGTCATTTAAAATTTATTGCTGAGTAGTAATTCATTGATCACAATTTATCAATTCACTCATTGAAGGACATTAAGTCACTTCCAGTTTTTGGCTATTACAAATTAAGATGCTATGAACATTTGCATATACACAGATAGTGCTGAGTTGTTTTTTTTTCCTTTTGAGTAAATTTCTAAGAATGGAATGGCTAAGTTATACAATAAGTGCATGCTTAAATATTTAAGAAATTGTCAAACAGTTTTCCAGAGTGTTTGTACAGTTTTCATTCCCACGAGCAGTGCACGAGAGTTCTATTTCCTCCACATCCTTGCCAAAACTTACTTTGGTCAGTTAATTTAATTTTTGCAAATTTTAGAGCATATTTGTACCCCATTGTGATTTTATATAACCCTAACGAGTGAAAATGTTGAGTATTTCTTTGTGTTCTTATTTACCACCAGTATATATTCTTTGGTGAAATTTATGTTTAAATATTTTGCCCATTAAAAAATAAACATATAGAGTGTCAGATGGAGTTCAAAGATGCCACTTGGATGGTTTTCTGTCAATCTTTAAAGCCTTAGTTCCAGCAAATCTATGTTGTACATGATCACACCACTGGTTTACCTAGCCCCTTGAATTTCTTTATAACAAAATGATTTGCAAATAACTGTATAGGAGGAATTATGTGAATCAGCTATTAATGTAAGACTGAAAAATGAGGATAATTTCTACTCTACAAATCCCCACTTAATATAATCATGATGCAAAAGTAAACAATAAACCCAGTTTTTTATTTCTGTGGGGGATGATTTTTTGGCTCTGGATTCTAGAACCCACTCCCTGGAGTTCTGAGAAACCAGTTCAGCCCTCAATACTCTCACTTGCAGGAACACTTGAGGAAACACTTCTGAAGCTTAGAGACCTCTTCTAAATGATGATCTGTCATCAACTTATAAGAAACATCACTTTTGAGGACACCAAAAGAAGTTCCAGAGAAAGCATATGGACATCAGGAAATTATGTTGCCTTTTGATCACGAACAAGTCATCTGCAAGTGTCTCCTGAGACCCAAGATTGGCCCAGGACTTCATTTTCAAAGAGAATTGATGGGGCATTAAAGCCAAAAGCATCTGGGACCAACCAGACAACCCAATCAGCTTATCTATGCATGAACTATGACAGAGACCAAATGTAACTCCAAAAAGCATCAAAGCAATTGTCTGTGGATTCTGCCAATAGAGGAAAATGCTGCCAGTGAAAAAGAGCATTCCTGGCTTAGCAGCTGGAGTTTCAAACTGCTTTTTAAAAATGAGCAAAAATAGAAGTACAAAGAACTGGTGGTCAGCAACAGTTTGGGAAGCCTAAAATGAAAATGTTCAATAAACTGTGTTTGTAAGTCACACCATAAATCTTCCATTGCCTGATTGGCTATTTCTCATCCAACAGAAATGCTTCTGTGTTAGACAGCACATCCTATTCAATTACTCAATTTTCTTCTGATATGTTTTCTTTAAGAATCAAAGGAAGACAGTGATTAGGAAAAACGGGTATGTGTTAGATGCTTTAGAGACATTACCTCCTTATTTCTGCTTTTACCTCAAGAAGAAAATTCAGTGATCTGAATTTTCAGATTCAGGGAAATTTTTGAAATGGGAAAATCTTGAAACTCATGGTTGAAGAATTCAAAGCCTCTCAGAATCACAGTCTCAGAAAAGACCTTTGAGATTCCCCAATAACATTTCTAATTCAAGGCAAAGCTCACCAGCCTCTTCTTGCACATGTGTAGAAATGGGTAGCCCCCTGTTTATAAGGGTATTCATACCATCACTGCATAGCCCTTATTATTAGAAAACTTCCCTCAAATATCTCCCACAAAACTCTAGGTACCCATTTAAACTCTGCCATCTGATAAGCTCAAGGCCAAGAGAGCTGTTCATTTCACGTTATGCCCCTCATTTCAGTTATTAGGTGACAAGAACTATGGCTTCCCAATTATTTTTCTTGACACAAACTCCCAACTTACACAATTAAGCCTGGGGTAACTCTTAATCTTTAACATCTTTATCAATTCCCTTTCCATATTTGAGGATCATTTGAGCTTCTCTGGTAGCTCAGATGGTAAAGAATCTGCCTGCAATGCAGGAGACCTGGGCGGGAATGGCAACCCGCTCTAGTATTCTTAAATGGAGAATTCCATGGACAGGGGAGCCTGGTGGGTTACAGTCCATGGGGTCACAAAGAATTAGACATGAGTGAGTAACTAAAACACACACACACAAGCAAAAGAGCTTTCCTGCTCAGATGGTAATGAATCTGCCTGCAATTCAAGAGACCTGTGTTCGATCCCTGGGTCAGGAAGATCCCCCTCGAGAAAAGAATGGCTATCCACTCCAGTCTTCTTGCCTGGAGAATTCCATGGACAGAGGAGCTTGGTGGGCTACAATCTACCTGTCCATGGGGTCGCAAAGAGTTGAACATGACTGAGCAACTAACACACATACTTTCAGGCATAAGAGCTGGTAGCTCAGCACTAACGAATCTACCAGCAATGCAGGAGACGCAGGTTCAATCCCTGGGTTGGGAAGATCCCCTGGAGGAGAAAATGTCAACCCATTCCAGTATTCTTGCCTGGGAAATCCCATGGACAGAGGAGCTTTGCAGACTTCAGTGCATGGAGTTGCAAAGAGTCAGACACGATTTAGCGACTAAATAGCAGCAGTTGAGGCAGACATAAGAGATGCTCAGATGACCGAATATAATAAAGATGGTGAAAAAGTTCAGGAGCAGTCTGCTAAGGTTGATTTTGTCCATTGTTAGGTTGACTCTGTCTAAAGGTATTATGTTGGTAAGGCTGACATGTGCCCTAAATCCACTAGAATGTATCAATCTGCTATGCAAGCTTGAAAGTGTTCCCTGGTCCTCTCTAGACTCACTCATGGACTTCTTCCCATCCCCCAACACTCTAAATTTGCCTAAAGCTCAACTTGTACCCAATATCACTCTAGGCACATGCTGTGCTCACTCCCAGCCCATTTTTCACCTCATTCTAACCCTAATCCAATCTTAACTTCACTCTTACCCCACATCAGAAAGGCTGATCCAGGAGCCGTTGGATCCCGTTTAGTAAACTGAAGGTTTCTTACAGTATCCTTAAATTTAAGCAAACAATGTCTTTTTATATCAATACATATATACATTTGATCTTTTATTTTTAATCCAACTGGAATGGTCCAATACACAATCATAAGGCATCTAGAAGTGAATTCAGTATTCCAGATGTAGCAGGATCAGCACAGAGAACAAAGGGAATACTACTGCTCTTGATCAAGAGCAGTGATAACATATGCATGCTGAATCTACAATCAACTGAAATAAGGAATTCTTTTTCACAATAGCATATTAAAACACAACCTACCAGTGAGTCTGTGATAAATAATGTTAGCTGATGGCAATGTAAATACTTTAGAGTAATGTTATAGACCAAAGAAATTTACATAAAAATAGAGCATACTTTTTTTAACCGTGTTTATCATTTCAGGGTTAACCAATTCAGTCTACTGTTTCCTAAACACTCCTCACTTATCCAATAATCATTACTTCATTTCTGCACATAAGATTTTTTTTTTTGCACATAAGATTTTGATTCTTATTAAATTGCTTGAGAAGAATAGCACATTAAGTTGTCAGGCATAGCTAGGAGAGGAAGCTTTGATAGAGAATGAAAGAGAAGCATAATGGAGAAAACTAAATATCTAGAGTAAAATGAGCAGAAGGGCTATGGAACAGGAGGCTGAGAGCACTAAGGAAAGCTTCATTGGACCACCAGTGCTTGTGAAAGTTAATGCTTCTGATGACCAGGGTAACACCTCCATCTAACACTCCTGAGTTCCCAGGGAAGCATATGTCAACTTCCACATTCTTGAAAGAACAACCTGCTTCTCCACTGGTGAAAGTTTGGAAACATGCCCATCTCTCTCTATTGTAGATTCTTGGGGTTTTGGGAACATAACAAATATGAACAATATAGGTTCATCAACTTATTATTCATTAATTACTTCATTCATTAATTTTCAAGAATCTTGTTTTATTCAGATTAGTTTTTATTAGCTTCTAATGTGGAAAAGATTTAAGGATGGAGGATTAAAGGCAAAGGAGTTTTGAGGACTAATATTCAGTGCCTTAAAGTTCTTAATCAAGGCAAAATTTAAAATTGGAAGTATTCAGTGTTACTGGTTAATATATTCATACTCCTGATTTATCAAGCAACAGAAGCCTAATGTATCAGGTTGGATTGATTTTATAGTGGAGACATTTTGCAGAAATAATCTCTCAATGGCCTAGTCTAACTTTTTTTTGAATAGCCTTAGTTTGATTGTCACATTGCAAATCCCTAATAACTATCATGTAGCTCATTCTGTCAAATAGAATCTTTTAGATTAATACCTGGTTCCAGGAATTAGATCTTATCACCGCAATAATAAACCCAGGAGGGGCACTGCCTCATCATTATGAGAAGAATTCAGAAAGAAAACGCCTGTCTTGTACAGATAATTTTGTTTTATCAATGAGATGTGAATACATACATATATATGCACAACTTCTAACAGGGTCCATTATAACTGCAGTGGTAAAAATGGAGAGGTCAATCTGCTCTATTTCCTGTTATCTGAAAGAACTGCTCAGACTGCTGTGAATGCTCACTTCCCGATTACATGTGGATACTTAGAATCGAGCCATGTGTCTACATCGAGCGTGATGTGATGTGACATGATGAGAGAGGCTGCCCCATGATTTGACATGATGCTGAGACCATCACTCAGAGATGTACTCAATGATACATACATGCTTTCTGCATTCCATGATCCAGTCAGCAACAGAGCAAAGTCAAATGTCACTGAGCTTTATAGGCTCTGTGACAAATAAACAAGGAAGGGGAGGAGAGTGGTATAATGAATTACTCAAAGCTTAACACATAGAAAATTACCCAGTGAAGAAGCAACCATGCAAATTAGCAGGAAAGGAAAATGATTGGTGACATAAAGTCTGCAGAATGGCTAGTATGAGTGACAGTAGTGTGTGTCACTGAAACTCTATGCCTTTCTTCCTTCTATTCTTCGATGGCACAGTACTTGTAAAAAGCATGCTTTTGTACAAAGAGAATATTTGTAGAAACTTGGAGTGCTATACCTGGGACTTTCCTAGTCCATGGATCCTAGGAGATTTAAGGTGACTTCAACAACAGATTTCAAGAGTTTTCATTTCAGATCTGCTTGCAGATTGGCTTCCTTAAGGGCCAAGTCTTGATTATTATAATTTACCCTCAGTGCTATATTTTGATGAAAGAAAGCCCTGAATTCATTGGGTGGTACATCTTACTGACTTAGTGACACAGATGTCTTCTCCCAAGCCAAGAAATTTTCATGGGAATCAGAATTATAGCCCAGCTCAGCAAAGACGAGTAAAGAAGAGTTCTATGTTTTGAGAATGAATGAATTGATTCAATTTTCCCAGTGTGATCTACCTCCCAAGAACTTTAGAGAGCACCAGTCAAAAGAATCACAGGTAGAAGAGATGATTTTTTTCTCTCTTTTTCTGTGAAGTCCGCTCAGAAGTGTGGCAAGACCAATCCACAAATGACAGTTTAATAAGAACAGTCCCTTGTTTCTCCCACTGAAATTTTTGTTCATATCACATTACTATATTGTTTATTCTTCTCGTCCTTTGAAATTTCTAAAATATCCTTTCTATACTTGATCTTTCATGCTTCTTACTTCCCAGGAGTTTGAAAGTGAATTTCCCTCCTTTGGGCCACGTTTTCATGGGATTCTAGCAAATGGGGACAGGTGTATCTGTCCCTTATTAAGCAGAATTTTTTTACCTTGAGGATTTCAGATATAATCGATTGACCTGTTGATAGCAGTTTCCATTCATTTAGAACAAGTTGATAAAAAAATTCATCTGCACTTTCATTTTATATAAATACTTACAATAGTCTATTTAGGGTGTCCTCAAGTGGCTCAGATGGTAAAGAATCCGCCTGCAATGCAGGAGACCTGGGTTCGATCCCTGGGTTGGGAAGATCCCCTGAGAAGGGAAAGGCTACCCACTCCAGTATTCTGGCCTGGAGAATTCCACGGACTATATAGTCCATGGGGTCACAAAGAGTTGGACACGAGTAAGCGACTTTCACTTTCACAACTTTATAAAGTCCAGAAATCAACCAAAGGATAATATTCTAGGACCATGCATTCCAAGGATCGTATCATTGTTATCTGGTGGAAAAGTCCTACTCCAACTTCCTTGAAGGGTACCCAACGGGCATGATAGTTACAGCAGCTACCAAAGACACAGCTAATCATACCTCAGATACAGCTGAGTGATTCTGCCATGTGAAGTAATAACACTGAAACTTCTTGTTCTTACTTCTAAGGTTAAACATATTCTTGTAATAAGGAGAGGAGAATAAATAGATCCAATTGATTTATTTATATTAATTACATGTAATTATTTCTTTTGGAAAAGTACTTTAAGCTTGCTTCATTGATCAAGTCTCTCAGAAAAAAATACACAAAGTAGCCTTTTCTGTGGGCTGCCTACAATAATGAAATACAAAAGCTCACAGCAGATAAACAATCAAATCTTTAAAATACTTTGAAATCAAAATACAAATGTCTCCTATCTTCCTCTTGGATCACAAATTTTAAGACAGACCATTCTTCCATAGGAATCAGAAGCCGCCTGATAAGTGCAGTTGGTAAATATTTCCAAAATAAGAAAACAAATGAAAGATGACAACAAATGTAAAATTAGAGGCATCCTCTTGAATCATGAAAGCATTCCTTTTAGCTTAAGAATTACTGACATCCCAAACTACTGCAGTGACAATTCGTTGCAGTCTAGCTTGATCATCCTCTTCACATGAATAGTATTTTCATTTTAAAAGTCATGTGTGCACAGCAAGCCCATGGAAAACTCAGTAATGTGCATGGCCTTAAAGGGAAAATGACAAGTTTCCATTTTCTCTTCAGTGGTTCTATTGAAAATAAAGTATGTTGAATGATTCATTGAACTTTTGATACCAGTTGGAGGGTGACTTGTGCCAAAACTGGTGAAATATGTTGCTGCTGCTAAGTCACTTACTCTGTGCAACCCCATAGACAGCAGCCTACCAGGCTCCTCTGTCCCTGGGATTCTCCAGGCAAGACTACTGGAATGGGTTGCCATTTCCTTCTCCAATGCATGAAAGTGAAAAGTGAAAGTGAAGTTGCTCAGTCATGTCGGACTCTTTGCAACCCTATGGACTGTAACCTACCAGGCCCCTCCGTCCATGGAATTTTCCAGGCAAGAGAACTGGAGTGGGGTGCCATGTCCTTCTCCACTGGTGAAATATATCTTCCATTAACTCACACAGTGCTTTGTAAGAAACAAATTTGATTTAAAAATCATACTTATATACCGCCTTGTATTAAGGGTAAGATGACTCTACAGTCCCTTGGATTTCCAGATGTCTGTGAAATGTTTTTCTTCTAGGAAGAAGGTAACTGTGATAATGCAATACCCATAAATGGGACCAAAGGGTTGAGTGAAAGTAGTTAATACTTTATTAATAGCAATAGCATTTACATTCACCAGGCATTGTGCTGAGCATATAATACATGATTAATCACTTCTCTCAATGATATGAATTGGGTAGTATAATACCTACTATGAAAAAAAGTGTGAAAGTGTTAGTCGCTCAGTCATATCCAACTCTTTGTGACTCCATGGACTGTAGCCCACCAGGTTCCTCTGTCCATGGACTTCTCCAGGCAAAAATAGTGGAGTGGGTTGCCATTCCCTTGTCCCGGGGATCTTCTGAACCGAGGGATTGAACCCAGGTCTCCTGCACTGCAGGCAAATTCTTTACCATATGGGGCACCAGTGAAGCCCGATACATCTATTTATAGATAGATAGATATAGATACACACACACACACATATATATACACTAAAGTTAAAACTATGGTTCTTAGAATATAAGAAATATATTCAGACAGTATTTAGGAGAGCTGATTGGGATTTTCTGCAAAACCATTTCTGTAGACTAGAACATTTTGTCCCCAGGGAATGAAAACATTAAATACTACTTAAGTGGTAATTATAAGACCTTGGTTTGAATCCAGTTTTACTGATAGTTGGGAGACCCTGGGCATCTGTGCCTGAAACTTCATTCCTCATCCATCAAGTATAAAGCATAATAATATCTACATCATAGAAGTACAGATCAAATAACTTAATATACTTAAAAATCCTGGATGAACAACCAAGAACATGCAAGTATTTCCAGCTACTATTCTTATGGACCCTCATTTTGTCACTTACAAACTGAGACAAATAGGACTGTTTTGGCAATGATTCTATAACATTCTACCGTGTGACTTGGCAGTTTCTTTATTTCTGTCCTGCTCTGCACGGCTTGTGGCCCCCATGCCTAACCCAGAGGTGATCCAAAGAAGAGACTGACTCTTTAACAAATGACTAACACCAGGTCAGGTTCAACAAACAGAAATGGCATGAAGCAAATCAAGGTCATTGTACCAGCACTGAACACCTGCCCCCAGAAATAGCTATAGCATTCATTACTCCCTTTATTAATTTATTCAGTATCTCTTATTTTGTACCTACGTGTCCCAGCATTACTCACGGGGTGGGGAGAAAACTCTCCAGTTTCATCTAGTTTACATTATGGTAGAAAAAAAAGACACTAAGTAAAAAATAAAGAATATGATCTCAGATAATGAAGAGTCTACAAATAAATTTTAAAAGAAACAGAGTAAAGAGAACGATTAGGCCTATGTTCAAATACTAAAATAAACAAGGCCTATCAAAGAAGGTAAAATTTGAACCAAAAATTAAATGAAGGGAACGATAGAGCCATTTAAAAATCAAAGGTAAACATTTAGAGCAGAGGAAATAGCAAGCCCAAAAGCCCAGATACGTGAATCAGATCAACAAGCTCAAGGAACAGCAGGAAAACAGTGTAGCTGGAGTGGAAGAGGTGGAAAGGCGGTCAGAAGACAATTGCTTTGGTAGACAAGGACCAGTTCTTATAGCGCCTTGTAGACCAAACTTCATGCTTAAACTGGGCATTTTATTTTTACTGTTATTTTGCCACGAAACAGAGGTTTGAAAACAGAAGTCGCATCAAATGGTTTCTATTTTTAAAAGTCGAGTGGCTGTTGTGTGGGAGGCTACTGCAAAAGTCCAGATGACAAATGGTGGTTTGAACCCGAGTGGTCGTATTCAGTGGTTGGTTTGGGGATATGATTCAGGAAGTAGTGTTGACGGGACCTGATAAAGTGTTGGCCATAGAGTGAAAGGAAATGGGAAGAATCAAAGAACAATTCCAGGATTACTGCTTATTAAGATGGTACAGAGAAGGACAAGGAGCTGAAGAGGATACTGTTCACATACCTGGACCACTTCATTTGTGCTCCATTTCACATGATGTTAGCTCAAATTTGCCCCAGGTATTTTTTTCTTACATATTTACCTGATGTGAAGTGAAGTTGCTCAGTCATGTCCGACTCTTTGCAACTCCATGGACTGTAGCCTACCAGGCTCCTCCGTACATGGAATTTTCCAGGCAAGAATACTGGAGTGGGTTGTCATTTCCTTCTCCAGGGCATCTTGCCAAACCAGGATGGGCTTTCTCAAATTTCTCACTTCTCAAGGCAGGTCTGATTTGATATTTTTCTCATATAAAGTTATGATCAAAGTTCAGGTTGAGAGGGAAGAGACAGCACAGAAAAAAATCAGCCTGTAGGTACAGAAACAGTCATTGTTTCTCAATATATAAAGAGCACTCTCAAACTTGACCAAAGAGGACAGTCAAAAGAAATGAACTGAGTACTATATGCTTTACTCTGTTTTAGATATCATAGGACATTTAATAAAAGTATTAAACACTAATTGCTAAACACTAATCAGAAATTAAAATTCAGCTTTACTGTACAAACTGTATGTACAGTACAATTGCAAACAAAATAAAAACTTACAATCACATGATTATGGCTTAAAAAGTACAAGAATTTAGTGTAGAAAAGTTTGCTGGTTCTTGTCTGACAGTACATAGTACAATGACTGGCATACTGTATTCTCAATAATTTTTTAAAATATCAGTAAGTTAATTAGTTGATCCATTAATAGAACCAAACTAGTTGGGATTGACACTATTTAAGAGGAGGACTTTTAAAAATTAAATTTATACAGTGTCATTCTGTGTAAAATAA
This sequence comes from Cervus canadensis, assembly GCF_019320065.1. Taxonomy (NCBI): domain Eukaryota; kingdom Metazoa; phylum Chordata; class Mammalia; order Artiodactyla; family Cervidae; genus Cervus; species Cervus canadensis. Next base: position 34,358,946 of record NC_057390.1, read on the forward strand.
TGTGAAAATGTATAAAATAGGCCAATTACTAGAATAATAAGGAGGTCCAAAGAAAAACATCATGCTATTTAATTAAGGAAACAATACATAAGAATCAGTCTTTTGCTCTATCTATCCATACACCACTTTATTTACATGTAGAGGTCTATCTTTTCTACTCTATTCGTCTCCTCTTGTAAGATAGACTTTCCATGAAAGGAGAAAAGACCCTCACCCCCACCCAGGCTTTCCATAAAAAGAAAACACAAAGAACAGCGTACACTGGTCTCCATCCACCCACTGAGCCTTGCTGCCACCTAGGCCAAAGAAGTCTGTGTATTGCTGCCAAGAATCTCAGGCAGGTAGGGAGGCTCCCCGAGTCTCCCTGTGTATTTGCAGGTCAGCCTATCTCGTGGGCAATTTTGAATATTCAAGACCATCTAACAGCAGCAGAAAACCTATTTCCTAAAGAAATATTATTCACTGCTTTGATCCTTGGTTATCTCACCTACTGCCTAAAAGAGAAAAGCCACAGCTATTTACCAGATTGTCAACTTTCTCTCTAAACTGATTTTATCTTTGCCTTCAACTTTAAGCCAAATTACAGAGGAAACAGACCACAAGTGAACTGACTTAACAACGAACCCAAGATACGAAAGGGTCCAGCTGACAGGAAGAATTCACTCTCATAATCTCTGCCGCACTGCACATTCTAAAATACGATACATTCATTGTCACTGATGCAAACAGCACTTTGGACACTCTCCACCAAAAAGGCAGGTATAGGCCCCCTTTTTTTTCTTTGTACTCATCATACCATAGGCAGCCTGTTCATATTAATTTGATTAAGAAAAGGACAGTCTTCCTTGTCTGTCTACTTTTATTCTTTGAAATGGAGCAACTTATCTCTAAGTTTTCTATAAAGGAAAGACCTAAAACATAGTGTCCTTCCCTAGGGGGCCCATCAGCCAGCTTCACATTCTACCCCATTTACAAGGTTAGAATCGATATTTAATTCCCATAGTACAGCTGAACAGCTTAGGGAAATTCACTGGTTTATCACAGGGGAAGCAAAAAACTAAAGAAAATACATTTTACACATCAAATGGACAATTTTTACTTTCTCTGAATGACCACCAGCAAATAACTTATCGTCCAGATGGTCAAATAAGAACTTGTTCTCACACTCATTTGCCAGAGAGGCCATTTAATTCAGGTCTTTCTCCTCCTTCTCTCTATGCCTCCACCAACTATTGTTAGCAAATACACCAGGTAAGAACTTCATTTATATGAAGACTCTGTTGTGCTCTCCAAAGACATTTCAAGGTATGAGTCTTCAGTAGGATATGTTTTCCCCTTCCTTTTTGGTTGAATTTAGGAAAGTTGTTGCCTGCTTGCCTATGCCTTGCCTATGCCTCTCCAAGCAGTCAGATCATATTCCAGTTCGGTGAGAAAACCTTGGACTAAGCCAGCTTTCCCTTCACCTACTATGACAGACAGGCCCAGGATGAAGATCCATGCCTCCTTGGGATGGTTAAGTGGCTATCAACAGGTGCTCTAGTGTTGGAACAAAACTGACTTCCCTGGAATATGTTCTCAGAACAGAAAGAGAAAGAAAGGATGTGGGAAACTGACCCCAAAGGGAAAAAAAGTCCGAATCAGTTTTTGGTCTTTTTTGGACACAGTTTGACTAAAAATAATTACTAAAAACTTAAGTGCCAGACTTCCAGAATTCATCATAGACTCAGAAACGATTAAATGTATCAAATTTGACAAGACCGCCAGGGAATAGACTCCTAGAAAAATATATTGTGGGGAAACCATTTCTCCTTAGGCTCTGTTTGATGGAAAAAGACTCTCAGTAAATCATTTAGTAGGATTGTTCTTCATTTCTTTAAAAGCCAACAGAAGCAGCAGGAAAAATATCAGTTAATTGGGTATCAGTAGGTTTTGAATTCAGTTCAATGTTTTTGAACATCTACCACGAGAGAGGCATTGTAAACACATAAGAAAAAAAAAAAAAAAACAACAACACAAACCTTCGTGCATAAGCCGTAACACAGAGGATAAAAACAGGATTCGAATAGCTACAGTTGAAGTCAGGAAAAGGTATTAAAAGACATGAAAGTGACAATCAGGTATCATGAGGCTCAGAAAATTATGAGATCTTGAGAGTAAGAAAAGCTTTCTGAAAAACATGGCATTTGAGTTGTCCTCCAAGGAAAATTTCCGGGGTCAAGCCCACAGGTGTCATGCCTGGAATCTCCCCCAGGGTGTTAGAAGTGTCCCTAAAGGCATGTCAAGACACCACCTGGAATATTTAGTCCAAACACAATTATCCTGGGCCTGTGGAGACATCGCACAGGTTAATTGGTGAGGCTTCCATGAATTAGCCAGCTGTCACAAGCTGTTAGGGTTAACAGCATTACTGTGAAGCCAGCAATGACACTAAGAGAACTTGATACTGAAGGAACACTCCCCTGGTTCCTTAATGATCATACTTCATCTTTGCAGCTCTTCTTAAATAATTTCCACAAGGAAAATTCACTCTTTAAAAATTGCAGAGAGTACAGTAGGTGGAATGCACTGAAAGTTCTGTGCAATGGAACCATCTCTGAAGTTCAGAGATCTAGATCAGTAATCACATACCATGGTCTGCAGAATTTTGGTATTTGTCCAGTAAGCTAAAAATGGTTTGAATGTTATTAGGGTTGTTAAAACTAAAAGAAAATTATTAAGGAATATATGTCAATGAAGGCTGTGTGTGGCCAATGTCTAAAATGTTTACTATCTGACTCTAACTTTTAAAAGAAATTATTTGCTGTCCCCTGTCTAGATGGCCAGCATCTGAGGTTTGATATCAGAAGAATCATCAACAATATAATGTTTACGTACTAGTATTAAAATATTTTTTTAAAAATGTAAAACATCCTCAAATGCATTTTTATGTGGCCATAACAGAAAATATTCTAAATGGTATATATGGAAACACTGAGGCAGAGAGCTAGGATAACAATGCACAAGAAAAACTAGATTTCCAAATCGAAATTCTTTCATTGTAACTCCTAGATGAGGCATGCTGATGATAGTTTATTTGTTTAGCAAGCATTTATTAAGTATCCTTTGTGTGGACGGATAGATAGATAGAAAGATAGATACTTGGCACTGCTTTAACGGGTATGATGTAAAAAAAGTAGTACTTTGGAATTTATCTAAATAAGCTTATCAGAGAAAGCTATAACACACATAAGCACATAAAAAGCAGCAGATCACATAGGAAAGGGCTGTGGACACAAAAGTCAGAGGTGTTGACTGCCAAATGGAACAACCAGTGCAAACTCATTGCAGGAAACCAGTCTTGAACTGCCTTAACAAAATCATTTAGTGAATTAGGAGAAGAAAGGAAGCTTTCCTTATAGAAGAAACAGGACAAGAGGCAGAAAGATAAGGAAGAAAAGAAGCCAAGGGCTAATTTTAGAAGTAGCAAGAAAGAGATAGAGATGATAAAATCAGGTGATAGTATATACAGGACCAATTGAAGGCTTTGGGTAACTTTTTAAACAGTCTATACATCTTTTATTTTTTAATTAGAACTTGCTTTCTCTTTCTAATACTACAATAGAAATGTCAATAATGTTAAGCAAGCCTGGTGCCAAGTATGTATATTAACTCATGTCATGCTCATCGTAATCCTGTAAGGTATGAAATATGGAATATTAACACCATTTTACTGCTGAGACCCTGATGTTTGGGGGCGGGGGGGACAGAAAAGGCAGGAGTCAGGGCAGGTCTCCTGGGCCAGAAGGTGAACGCTCTTGGCTGGAATAAATAGCTCCTTGTTCAAAGGGAACTTGGCAGTTTATGACAAAAACAGAGCAAAAGTGGCAAGCCCTATAAGGAAAAAATTATTGCCAACAATAGTTCCTGGGCCTTTTATTCAAACTCATCGTGCATGCCTGGAAAGAGGATTCATGACAGGCATGCATTTTGAGAATTTGGTCTAGAAACAAATGAAGAAATAAGATTGAAATCATAACTAAGTAATGAAGGAAAAAAATTAATAACACTTATCAGACAATGAGATACCTGTAAGGACCTCAGAGTTTCCATTTACCCACATTTTTTAACAGACAGGAAGTAAAGCATGCATAGAAATCATGTTTCCATGTGTCAGTCAACTCTCTCTCCCTGACATTGATGGCATGCATTCCTTTGTCTTTCTTTTCTGACACTTAAGGAATAGGCATCTCTGATAAAGCACATAAAATGCAACTGATCAGCGAAGGCCTTAGGTAAATATTTCAGTCCTGGAATGTTTATAGCATGTGTTTGCTGTTTCTAAATTACCATATGTTTTTTTGAAACAGGGACTGCTTCATTTGTTGAATAGTGATGATACATTATGTTGACTATTTCTGACATTATATTGAGTTTGAAACTAGAAGGGGAAATAGAAACCTCTGAATATTCCTAACCTCTCTGTTTCAGAGACAGAAACCATTTACATTTTACCACCTACTGTCTCTATACTATCTTTTTCAAATTATTTCCATTTCTATTGGGCAAAATCAAAGAGGGAAATAATTTGTTCCAGCCTGTAAGTATTGATTAATAAACATTTAAAAAATTCTCCACTCCACATTGTTAAATGGCTAAGAAAAGTATTGCTAGAACCATAAATTCATAGCACTGTTAGTTTTTATCTCAGAGTGCAAACCATCTTACTTTAAAAGCTTGAAAACAATCCTTCAAGTGACTAAATCCTCGCTGGAATTGTGTGGGATGATGCAGCAAAGGCTGTAATGAACAACTCCAACATCCCAGAACTCTGCCTGACAGAGCAATGTATACAAACCCGTTCCTGGCTTTTATTGGGCTGCACCAAGTATATAATTCTCCAGTGAGCCCAGGAGTCAGGAACTGTCAATTACAAAGAAATGGTTGGCAGACTGAATGAATATTTGTGTGTAATTATCACAGCATTCACCAGCAGCAAAGACTCCAGAATGGTGCACACAAATGTTAGTGTCTTTCCCTGCATAAAACACCCATTTTTTCACTGTGTGATACCAATGTCTAACAGAGGTGATGAGGCAGGATGCAGGCAATTTATTTTGCCAGCCATGTGACCCAGGATATTACTCACCACTGAACAGCAACTGCTTTTGCCAAAAGCATTATTTTCAAATATTTAAGAAAGTCTCAGCCTTTCTTTGGCTATCTGAGAGCCCCTCTCTCCCCTAGCTTTATGTGTAGTCCTAAAGGACAAAGCTCAGGACATACTTTTAAGCAGTTACAAGCTCCTCAGGAAAGCTCCTTTCTAGAGTCCTTCTTTCTTATATATAAAAATGAAGTTGATAGATACCTTAGCTCAGATGCTTTGTGATTGGAACACCCGTATTTCCTTTCAGTAAAAGTTTTGGAGGGGTAGTTCCAAACTTAATGGCTCAATTAATGCCTTGTTTTTTTTGTTTGTTTTTTTTTTTATTATTATTATTTTTTTTCCAGTGGGTTTTGTCATACATTGATATGAATCAGCCATGGATTTACATGTATTCCCAATCCCGATCCCCCCTCCCACCTCCCTCTCCACCCGATTCCTCTGGGTCTTCCCAGTGCACCAGGCCGGAGCACTTGTCTCATGCATCCCACCTGGGCTGGTGATCTGTTTCACCATAGATAGTATACATGCTGTTCTTTTGAAATATCCCACCCTCACATTCTCCCACAAAGTTCAAAAGTCTGTTCTGTATTTCTGTGTCTCTTTTTCTGTTTTGCATATAGGGTTATCGTTATCACCTTTCTAAATTCCATATATATGTGTTAGTATGCTGTAATGTTCTTTATCTTTCTGGCTTACTTCACTCTGTATAATGGGCTCCAGCTTGTGAGTGGTACCAGCAAATCTACTAGCATCAATTCTCTCCAGAGGAGGAAAATAAGAATGACCACCTCCCTTGCAGAATGACAAAAGTTCTGTTCTGAAACACAATCCTTCTAAAACAGTATCTTCTCTTCATTTTGTGAGGCCAGACATTCGTTTGTAAGTATGAAAAAGAGTCTTCATCTTCTTGCTAGGAAAATACTATTGGATGTTCATGAGTGCACACACACCCCTACACATGCTGACTTCATACACATGCGACCTGTGCAGTCACAAAGGGTCCCTTGTTCAGAAGGTTCTCATGCTTGTTTTAACACTCTGAGGTCACTATCTTGAATTCTTAATGATTTTACCTTTGAACGTATGCTTTGTAAGAGAAGTTCAGTGGGATGATGGAACATGAGCATAGGAGAATGGAAAATACACACGTCTCCTGTCCTTGCCACTCCATCTGCACATAGAATTTGCAACACCCATGAGCACAGAATTCAGTGAGCCCCCAAAATGTGGGCGTTCACTAAGACTCAAAACAAGGACAAGGCAAACATGGGCATCTAGTAGTAAGCAGGGCACTAACAGCCCCAAGAGGCCACTCTTTCTAATCAAATCAGAACTTTTGCTTCAAATACAGAAAGAAAACTAATGACCAAGGAACACTATTGTATCCTTTCTTGTTTCTGTCCCTTCCCTGCATTAGCCAACCCCCTATGCTGAAATCGATGACATAAAAGGAAAAGGCAAGGCAACCCTTAGTTCGTCTAAGTCCTTCTTTACATATGGGAAAGCCATCAGTATTGAGTGTTGATAGACTGTATGTGCACCAGGAGATGTAAAAACAGTTGAGTTAATTAGGTGCAGTGTTTCTACTGTTCTGGTAAGAACAAAATATATATGTACAAACTAGAAAATAAGAACTGTACAAATCTGGTGGTTCTGTGTACAAGTTAAACGCTTTTTTAGTAAAATTATTTGCCTTTCTAACTTGCAGTACACAATATAAATGGTAAAATGCAGACTAATACTTTTAAATATTTTCATTTTTTTATTGGGAAATTAAGAATGGCAAGTTGAAAGACAAGCCATGGAAGAAATAAAAAAACATCGTATTTAATACTTTAAAGGTATTGTAGGTTATAAACAAGAAAGGTACTTTCCTGCTGTTTTTGAACAAAGGGCCCATGTTTTCATTTTGCAAGAAAACCCAGAAAGTATGTAGCCAGCCCTGCTTCTAAAAATATTTTACATATAATTTCAAGAGATTTCCAGGCTCTGACAAGGTGGGAAGATATTAAGACGATATATATCCATATGTATGTAATTGTATTAGCTTGCTTGGGCTGCTGTAACAAACACAACAGACTGGGGATCCTTAAAGAGTGACTATTAGTTCTGTCAAAATACAAAGATTTTGTTAGAGTTAACTCTTTTCTCTAATTCTCTTGCTATGTCTCATCTGAAGGGTCTTTTGAAGTATTTGTGATTTAAGGTAACCCTTACTCTCCTTTAAAAGAAAAATTTTATAATATAGCATAATCAGTAACAAAGATAAGATGAATTTAAAGACTTGTATGCTAATAACCTGAGATTGCTCTTTAATTATCCAGAGCTCTCAAAACAATCATTGTCTATGCTCCAGTGTTTCGCTTTGTTTTTTAATGAGTACATATCAAGAAAGCATTATATGTATCTAGATGATTCCATGAAGTTAATTCCATGAATCTGTCAAATACTTTCTGGCCCTTATCTAAAATTAATCTCTAATAGTATTTAGAGCCTTGAAATTACTTCTGTTCTTGGAAAATTATAAATCATGTTCCCAGAAGTTGACCAATAAGAGGAATTATGGGCTGCAGTTTTGAGAAGCAGATACACAAGGCAGGAGAAGCATAATCTTTTCTTGCCCCCAATAATTTCAGAATACTGGAAGTACAATGAGGGAAGGTAGAAAAATTATTTGATGCCTGATGTAGACAAGATCCACATTCACTTAAACTCACTTCCAAGCCATGTAACTATAGCATTCTTTTCATATATGGATGGGATGTATTTTGCCCACCTGATTCAGTAAGAAGTGAACTATGCCCTGAAGACTTGCATTTTAGCACAGTTTCTGACAACTAATTAAGTCCATGGCCCATGATAGGTTAGCCATTCCATCTCTCTTCTTCTCTCAAGGAGGGTAATGAACAGAACTTACTCAGCATTTAGGCTTCTTTTAAGAATCACCTAATTGATCAACAACAGCAAGGACACAGGGTCTGAGCACCATCTTACCTGAGGAACCAGGTGAGAAAGGAGGGGAGGAGATCAGACTCAACAACAGGTCCTGCAGAGGCAGGTGTGATGGGGATCACTCAGGGCCTAGGGGTGGGGGGTGCTTATCAGCGCTGGGGGTGCTGGGCTTCCCTGGTGGCTCAGATAGTAAAGTGTCTGCCTGCAATGCAGGAGACCTGGCTTCGATCCCTGGGTTGGGAAGATCCCCTGGAGAAGGAAATGGCAACCCATTCCAGTACTCTTGCCCAGAAAATCCTATGGATGGAGAATCTGGTAGGCTACAGTCCGCAAAGAGTTGGACATGACTGAGTGACTTCACTTCACTCTCTAAGAATCAAAGGGCTTCCCTTGTGGCTCAGCTGGTTAAGAATTCACCTGCAACGAGGGAGACCTGGGTTTGATCCCTGGGTTGGGAAGATGCCTTGGAGAAGGAAAAAGCTACTCACTTCAATATTCTGGCCTGGAGAATTCCATGGACTGTATAGACCATGGGGTCACAGAGGCAGACAAAACTGAGCAACTTTCACTTCACTAAGAATCAAGAGACTGTCTGAAAGCCTCTGAAGATGCAATCATAAATCATATAACAATGAGATTCGGGTTCTATCCCTGAGTTGGGAAGATCCTCTGGAGGAGGAAATGGAAACCTACTCCAGTATTCTTGCTTGGGGAATCCCATGGACAGAGAAGCCTGGCGGGCTAACCATAGGATCACAAAGAGTCAGAAATGACTAAAGCGACTTAGCATGCAAACATTTGTGTAAGTGAACTTTAAAGAAATGTATCCCTAAGAAAGGCAATGCCAAAGAATACTCAAAATATCGCACAATTGCAATCATCTCACAGCTAGTAAAGTAATGCTCAAAATTCTCCAAGCCAGGCTTCAGCAATACGTAAACTGTGAAATTCCAGCTGCTCAAGCTGGATTTAGAAAAGGCAGAGGAACCAGAGATCAAATTGCCAACATTCACTGGATCATCGAAAAAGCGAGAGAGTTCCAGAAAAACATCTATTTCTGCTTTATTGACTATGCAAAAGCCTTTGACTGTGTGGATCACAATAAACTGTGGAAAATTCTGAAAGAGATGGGAATACCAGACCACCTGACCTGCCTCTTGAGAAATCTGTATGCAGGTCAGGAAGCAACAGTTAGAACTGGACATGGAACAACAGACTGGTTCCAAATAGGAAAAGGAGTATGTCAAGGCTGTATATTGTCGCCCTGCTTATTTAACTTATATGCAGAGTACATCATGAGAAACACTAGGCTGGAGGAAGCACAAGCTGAAATCAGGACTGCCAGGAGAAATATCAATAACCTCAGATATGCAGATGACACCAGCCTTACAGCAGAAAGTGAAGAAGAATTAAAGAGGCTCTTTTTTTTTTAATTACTTTTGTTGGTTTGTTTTAATTGGAGGCCAATTACTTTACAATATTGTGGTGGTTTTTGCCATACATTTACATGAATCAGCCATGGGTGTACATGTGTTCCCCATCCAGACCCTGCCTCCCATCTCCCTCCGCATCCCATCCCTCAGGGTTATCCCAGTGTACCAGCCCTGAGCACCCTGTCTCATGCATTGAACCTGGATTGGCGATCTGTTTCACAGATGAAAATGTACAAGTTTCAATGCCATTCTCTCAGATCATCCCACCCTCACCTTCTCCCACAGAATCCAAAAGACTGTTCTATATATCTGTGTCTCTTTTGCTGTCTCGCATATAGGGTATCATTACCATCTTTCTAACTTCCATATATATGCATTAATATACTCTATTGGTGTTTTTCTTTCTGACTTACTTCACTCTGTATAAGAGGCTCCAGTTTTATCCACCTCATTGGAACTGATTCAAATGCATTCTTTTTCATAGCTGAGTAATATTCCATATGTACCACAACTTTCTTATCCATTCATCTGCCGATGGACATCTAGGTTGTTTCCATGTCCTGGCTATTGTAAACAGTGCTGCAATGAGCACTGGGGTACACATGTCTTAAAGAGCCTCTTGATGAAAGTGAAAGAGGAAAGTGAAAAAGTTGGCTTAAGGCTCAACATTCAGAAAACTAAGATCATGTCATCTGGCCCCATCACTTCATGGCAAATAGATGGGGAAATAGTGGAAACAGTGGCTGACTTTATTTTTTGGGCTCCAAAATCACTGCAGATGGTGACTGCAGCCATGAAATTAAAAGACGCTTACTCCTTGGAAGGAAAGTTATGACCAACCTAGATAGCATATTAAAAAGCAGAGACATTACTTTGTCGACAAGTTCTGTCTAGTCAAGGCTATGGTTTTTCCAGTAGTCACGTATGGATGTGAAAGTTGGATTATAAAGAAAGCTGAGCACTGAAGAATTGATGCTTTTGAACTGTGGTGTTGGAGAAGACTCTTGAGAGTCCCTCGGACTGCAAGGAGATCCTACCAGTCCATCCTAAAGGAGATCAGTCCTGGGTGTTCATTGGAAGGTCTGATGTTGAAGCTGAAACTCCAATACTTAGGCCACCTGATGTGAAGAGTTGACTTATTTGAAAAGACCCTGATACTGGGAAAGATTGAGGGCAGGAGGAGAAGGGGATGACAGAGGCTGAGATGGTTGGATGGCATCACCGACTCAATGGACATGAGTTTGGATGAACTTCAGGAGTTGGTGATGGACAGGGAGGCCTGGCGTGCTGGGGTTAATGGGGTTGCAGACAGTTGGACACGACTGAGTGACTGAACTGAACAGAACTGAACTGAAAGAAGTGTTTAAGACTCACTTCTCTCCAAGTGAATAAATACTATTTAAAAATCTATTTTACAAAGTAGGTTTTGTGTCCAGATAGGTTTGTGATAGATTTTGTGTTCAGATTCCATCTCAAACCTTGGGATCGTAGAGAAGACGGTAATAAAAATCATAAGAATTTGGAAGTTAAAACTCATTCAGTCAGAATAGCTAGGCTCTGTCAGTTTCCAGCTTTGACTCACACAGCTTAAACCAAAAAAAAAAAAAAAAAGTGACTCTATTCCAAGTAGATATACAATCCAATACTGAACAAAAAGATGCAAGGCCTATAACAAGTTTTTTCACTTTTTTTAAAACTACATTTTGTGTATCAGGACTAACGAATGTCATTATCACATAAGTCAACACTGATATTGGTACATATGAGGTTTGTTAAGTAAAGAAATTGTGAATTTTATTGGCTTTACAATCAGTTTTACCATAATTCAATGGCCTGCCCCCAATCTCTGTAACCATTGCATGCACATTTGAGAAACAGATTTCCTGATCCTGCCATTGACTTACTGAATCAAATTCTCCTGAAAAGGGGTCAGGAACTGATATAAAGTTTCCATGTGTTTCTGAACTCAATCAGGGTTGGGAATCACTAGATTCACAGTTCTGAATCTGGAGGAAATACACAACAGAAACCAAGTGAACCCATTCCCTTCCTGCTGTTTAAGGGCTGAAAGGCTGACAGTTAGTCTCACAGTCGTGTCCAACTCCATGAGATCCCAGGGACTGTAGCCAGCCCAGCTCCTCTGTCCATGGAATTCTCCAGGCAGGAATACTGGAGTGGGTTGCCATTCCCTTCTCCAGAGGATCTTCCCTGCATCGCAAGCAGATTCTTTACTAACTGAGCCACTAGGGAAGCCGCTGTTTGGGGGAAGTTACTCAATTTCACTATTTACTTGTTTTTGATTAAAAACTAGTATCTCCTTGTGAATTTGAGGGTGTTTTTATTTAATTCATTTCAACTAACTGTAACAGAGTATATTGGCTTGCAAATTTTAATACGCATTAGAATCACCTGGGGTTTTGCTAAAATTCAAATTTCTGGGCCCTATCAGATACAATAACTCAGTAAATCCAATGTAGCAGAATGGAACTGACATTTTTAACAGCAACTCAGACTCTTTAAAAATCCAGTCATAGTAATGCTGCAATGTATGTGCAATGTGTTCTTAGATCCTATCTTGCTTTTGTATGGTGATTTGTAACTTATACAGAACTTTCATATTCATGCTTTCATTTTAGCTTCACAGATGGAGAGATAGGATAAGTATCATTGATTCCATATTACATATAAAGCCCAAAAATGTGACAAATATTAGGTATCAGCAGATCTAGGAATCAAAACTAAAACCATGATCGGTGCTCCTTGAACAGTAAAGACAAAAAGAAAAATATAATATGCTGACCAAATCTCTTATTTCCTTAAGTAATGCTATTCAAAAATTAATTTTGAAGAAAGTTGGATATGTTTTGAGTATCTTAAACAAAATCCAAATTTCTCTCTTGATTCAACAAATTATAGAGCATTTATTTTGTAGGGGAGACCATGGTAGGGACTAGTAACATTTCAAGATTCAATCTATCAGAAAAGAATTAGATATTAACTGATTATGAAAAGTGTGAGGAGTATTGAAAAATATGAGGGGGTGGCTGTTATGGACTGAATGCTTTCTCCCCAAATTCATGTGTTGAAGCTGTAAACTCCAATGTGACTGTATTTAGAGATGGGACCTCTAAGAAAGTAATTAAGGTTAAATGAGGTTGTAAGGGTGCAGCCCTGATCATATGGGACCAGTGTCCTTAAAAGAAACACAATGAAAACTTTCTTTTCTTCCCCCTCTCCCCCTCTCCCTTCCTCTCTCTCCCTCTGCTTTCCTCTCTCTCTCTCCCTCTGCTTTCCTCTCTCTCTCTCCCCTCCTATGTGCACACACCAAGGAAAGGCCATTGAAGAAACAGAACATCAGTCATCTACAAGATAGGAAGAGTGTCCTCAGCAGACACTGAATTTGTCGCCACCTTGATCATGGACTTCTAGACTCCAGAACTGCGAAAAAATTAATTTCCATTTTTTTAAGTCACCCAGTGTGTGTGTGTGTGTGTGTGTGTGTGTGTGTTTAATAGTATCCCAAACAGATTAACACAGAAGGAAGATCTAGACACTAAGAGCAATGGTTGAATTCAGTAGTGTCTGGTGTAAGGCCTGAAGTTAAGACCCAATATTATGGGCCTTGACATCTGATCAAACCAGAAAGACCTCAAGTGACCTAATTGCAAGTTCCGATCTCACTCTACTCCCACAGATCAGATTCACAGACAAACAAAGTTCCTTATCAAAGCAACCAGGCACAGTTCCTGGCTATCCCTGAGTAGTGAGTTTCAATTCCCTTCCAGCTCATAGAATTATCAACACAGCTATCACATTCTCCATGGATCCAAGGGCCATTCTATCCTTGTGAGTCTAAAAACCTGGGCAATGAGTAATGGGATTAATAAACTGTTGTCAGTCTCATTTGTCTGGAGTTGAGTACTATATGTTTGGTCACCTCCAAACCATAGGGTGGGAATACATTTTTCACCAGTGGGGTGAAGAAAAGGAGATTAAAACACAGTCAAAGTGCTGGATCTGCCCACCACAGGTACTTGAAAGGTCTAATTTAATAGAACAAACTTTCACCACTGTCTTAACTAGAATATTTTTTTTAAAATGTCACCTAAAATCAGATTCTCTGACCTGTTAGAGCAGTGGAGATAGACTTCCCTTCACACGTTATGTGAGGTCCCCCAAATGAAATGAAAAATTACATTAAAATTGTGTGGGGCCATGCTTCACTCTCACTTCTGTGTGATTTTGACTAACACATTGGCCATAAGTTTCTCTAGCAATTTTTAACCCATGTGACTCTAAAAACAGTTTATAAACTGTAAACATGAATGAACAAATACCAAGAAATCTCTATAATAAAGAAAACTTGGACTTCTGCAGTGAACGAGTAGTTAAGAATCCGCCTGCCAGTGCAGGGGAAATGGGTTCGATCCCTTGTCCGGGAAGATAACTAAGGGCAACTAAGTCAGTGCACCACAACTGCTGAGCCTGCTAACCACAACAACTGAGCTTATATGCTGCAACTACTGAAGCCCGTGCACCTTAGAGTTTCAATTCCCTTCCAGCTCATAGAATTATCAACACAGCTATCATATTCTCCCACGGATCCAAGGGCCACTCTATCCTTATGATTCTAAAAACCTGGGCAATGAGCTCTGCATAAAAGAAGCACCACAATAAGTCCACACAGTACAACTAGAGAAAGCCCTCACACACTGCAAGGAAGACTCAGGGTGGCAAAAATAAATTGATTTTTAAAATATAATTATGTAACAAACAGTCTAAAGCTAAGAAAACGCTTTTAATGCATAGCCATGCCTCCCACAAAATGTTTTGGAGAACTGTGTCTCTGTAATTTTAATTCCATCAAAGAGGAGCACATGTGTCCAGCATGTCTTCTGTTTCCCCAACTATTCACCAGAGCCCATGGCTGCTTAAAATTGACACACTCAAGTGCCACCAGCAAGGCCTGGATGAGAAAGGCTTTGCAATTCAGCCTCTGTGGTCTCTCATATAAATATTGCTTTGAGCTGGACGTTGAAAAAGCCCAAGGTAGCACTATAATGCCAACCTGACAGACACTTTACAACCTCTGCCAACATAACACTATATCAGCAGCTTGCTTAAGCATGAAAGAAGAATGTTCCAGAAATCATTCAAAGTGATAAAGTAGTCCCCAAAGAGATTTAGAGTAGATTTTCCAGCTATTAAGCATTTCTCCATATTTTCCCATTCTCCCCACTGGGGATGAGAACACAGGGAAGAAGCAATTCTGCACAGAAGTATTCTAATCCCTCTAGGATGGCATACTATTGTCTCGGGCTCTGGGTCCTTAAGTCCTGCTCACTGGATTGGGATTTCTGCTCTACGTTTTACTAGCTGCAAAAAGAAGGATCTTCAAGTTTGCCTGTGTCTCTATGCCTCTGCCTCCTCCTTTTTAAGTGGGAGGTCTTGAGACAGGCCTGAAACTGGGACATTTTGCTGCAAATGCTTGGACCTGGACAAATGTCTCCTCCAGCAACAAAATATAAAGAAACTGTAAGGGACTAAAAATAACTGCATGCAGTGCACAGTTGGGACAAATTATGGACAACAAGATACAAAGAGACCAAAAGAGCCCAACTGCCACTTCTGAAGAGCCAGGAGCAAAAGCAGGAGTTCGGGAGCCAAAGCTGGGTACTGCACATACCCCCTGCACACACCCCTACCAAAGGGGTGGGCAGACCACCTCAGGCACCCCTGCACACACCCATACCCTCACCCCATACAAGGAACCAGCTCGACTGCCTCTTGGTAAGCAAGCAAGCAAGGGACCCTGTGACTTGTTCTTGCTCCCACTGCTGCAGCAGGGACTCCAATAAAACCTTGTCTGAATTTCAAGTCTGGCCTCTGATCAATTCCTATTGATTAATAGCAACAAGAACCCTGATCCTTAACAGTTTCAACAACCCAGTGTTGTACAAGGAAAATCAGTGAGTATATGCTAATCCCTCAGCATAGTAGTTGGCCCATAGTGAGTGCTCAATACATATTAACCATTTTTTTATTACTGTTATTTTAGATTGGTTGGCTCCCCTTCAAACTGGGGTAAAGCTTGTCTGTGCCATTTCCTGTTTAGAACAGGATAAAATGATGCACTTGTTGTTGGAAGGGGTCTTGAAGATGATGTAATCCAATCATTCCTTTCTTTCATTTTGTGGTTGAGGAAACAAACACAGATAGTGTAACTTGCCCAGAGTCATGGTATAGACAAAAATAGAACTCAGGACTCTGGACTCTCAAAATTTTAAGAGCAAAAATGCCCTTGCACAAAGAACCATCAGGAGGTCTCATTGTCTAACCAAAAGCTAGATACACGCAACCGTCATCTTAGAAGAAATCTCAGCTTCAAATTTGTCTCCTACTTCAGTTTTCCTTTATTCCGATAGATTCTAAATTTTTAATGAGAAACATCTGAGTGACACATGCCATAAATAGCTTCAAATTTCCACACCGACTCAAGTGGCAAACAGATAAACAAAACTGAAGCATTTCTACCAAGCTTACAGATTGGCATTTACTGTACATTTGCGAGAAGCTCAAACTAAAGCTAATTTTCCCACAAAATCAAAGTTTACATTATTCAGACAGATTCGGAATTGTTAAAAAATATGTCCAATAACCATATTCATACAACACATTTTCTTTAAAAAATTAGTAATGTTGAAGAGCAGACCTAAGTACTGAACACAACATTCTGGGTTATAATCTAAAGCTAAAGATTGCTAGCTGACTGGAATGTTTAACAACCCTAAACCTATTTTACAGTTTGGATTAAAGAGCAAAATTAATTTGAGATTTAAAGAACTCATACCGTTAGTTAGCATCCTTAGGAAATACAGTAAAATTCCTCCATTTTTCTCAAACTCAAATGTGTCTATTCTATTGATACATGAGTATAGGCCCTGACTTATGACCCGTAGGTTAACCTTAGCCAGGATAATTAGTTGCAACACATGCTTTTCACAAAGGGCATGAAGCAATAACCTGAATGACATATGCCTTAGTGTTCTCATCGAGAGAATGAGATAATGCAATTACTTAGCTCATTGGTTTGCTATAATGATGTAATATCTGTTAAGAGATAAGAACAATGCCTTGAACCTAAATAGCATTCAAGTATCAGTGAATATTAGTATTATTGTTATCCTAGTAATATTATTAATATTGGTATTATTATTAACCTCAGAAATACATCTAGGATAGCAGAGTGAACATTCTTATTTTTGATAGATGTGTCTTCCATTAAAGAAAATAATCAGTGTTCCAAGTTGGTACCTACCAAGACTTCTCTAGTTTACACTACTGAGCCCTGTAGAGAAAGTTACTTAAGAAATTAATTTTTGTCTGCTAAGACTGAAGTTTTGCTCCTGGATAGTCATGACAAGAAGTTTGCAATTTAAAGCCTTATATGAAGAAAATCGCTGACAATATTGAACATAATTAAGATTGGTACTAAGTCCCTTAAGTCTTGTCTGACTCTATGGGACCCCATGGACCATAGTCCACCAGACTCCTCTGTCCATGGGATTCTCCATCAAGAATACTGGAGTGGGTTGCCATTTACTTCTGCAGGGGATCTTCCCAACCCAGGGATCAAACCTGCATCTCCTAAGTCTCCTGCATTTTCAGGTGGGTTCTTTACCGCTAGCATCACCTGGGAAGCTTATAATTTAGATTAAGTGGAGATAATTTATAGATGACTTTTTCCCCTTCCTACATCTATAATATAATATTGGAATTCTCCTATACTTTTGCATCTTAAAAAACTATTTCAGATTTGAATCAGAATCATAGCAGTAGGTCTGTATCCAGGTGCTACTTTTGCAGGAAGAAAAAGATTTACTGACGTGTAAAGCAATGGAAACGACAAGTGTCTACGTTCTTTCATGTGCTTGTTTCAACCTTTCATGATGAGAGTTGGAGCCAAAGTCTTAAACTACAATACGAAAGATGTAGCACCAATATGATTCTCGTTTCTTTTAACCAAATTGTAATTTTATGTTTAGCATTTTGGTTTTAAACACTGGACTGTGGAGTGGGCTGTGACATTTACTCATAAATATTTATTTACCTATTTTAAGTTCAATTCACTTTGATTCTGTCAGTGATAGGAAGGTGGAAAAAACACGGTCTTTGTTCTCGTAAACAAAGAGAAGGCGGCCAATGTAATGTACTGTAAGAAGTCCTAAGTACTATGAGTCTAAGAGAAGAAAACTCTTCTGTAAAATGGAAAGCTCTGAAAAAGGGTGACCATATTTACCCTAACACTGGAAGTGAAATCCTTTTGCAACTTTATATTACAGCCAAGTAAATACTATATGGTCGTGTTGGACTCTTTGAGACCCTATGGACTATACAGTCAATGGAATTTTCCAGGCCAGAATAATGGAGTGGGTAGTCTTTCCCTTATCCAGGGGATCTTCCCAACCTAGGTCTCCCACATTGCAGGCAGATTCTTTACCAGCTGAGCCACAAGGGAAGCCCAAGATTACTGGACTGGGTAGCCTATCCCTTCTCCAGCAGATCTTCCCAACCCAGGAGTTGAACCGGGGTATCCTGCATTGCAGGCAGATTCTTTACCAACTGAGCTATCAGGTAAGCCCCAAATATAAGTCAATACTAAAAGATATTAACTGTGTGCCCTAATTTAAATGACATCATAGAATCCTTATTACAAAATTTCTAAAAGTTAACACTAATTTTCTTGAGTCATCTAGGTCCACAACAAATAGATCTGAAATCTCCATAGCTTTTATGTATAAAATGAATTTTGATAAAAAACAAATGTCAGGAATTCAAATAAGGTGAACTCTATGTTCATTAATTCAAAACTGAATGAAATATTATGCTATTTAATTTTTTTCTCTTCTTTATGCCCTTTCCTTAGTTTTCAGAGCAAACAATCCTCTCCTCTGTACCAACACATTTTGATTAATAAACATTTTTTACCTTATAGGAAAATCCAATAGCTCACTGCATTATATAGCTGAACAGTAAATATGAAGGATTGGATATAGACGATTTAGCGTAAAACTTTTCACATAATGGGATGTCATCTTTTTCTTTCCCTGCTGATCTAAATTGTAGATTACTGTGTAGGTTATTTTCCAAGTAAGTAAATATATTAATTTCTGAGAATAAAATAATATAAAATTTTAAAGAAAGCCACTGGAAGCACATCTATTCTCATTTTATAAAATGCTGGGGTCATCCTTAACCTCGGAAAAAAACAGCAGCATTAAAATAGCATTTTGAAAATATAGATATTAGGGAGAAAACTGTTTTTAGAATTGAAAGGTATTCACTTATTCAATGCAATGTCATATGTTCAACAGCTATGTAACCCTGCAAGAAGGAAATTATAATGGAAATATTAAGAAGACTCTTAATTAAAGCAGCATTGTCTGTGTCTCTTTCTCTTCCTGCTCAATAAGAGTATTACATATTTATCTAAGAGATTTTGCCTTTAAGTTCTATATGCCTGTCTTTCATAACATATTTTGAGGTAATACCACACCGGTAATCAGCAGTAGTCCTAGGTTCTCAAACCTTGACAAGATACAGAGAGAAGCCAAGTATTGTCTTTTGTTGTCTCAGATGATAAAGAATCTTCCTGCAATGCAGGAAACCTGGGTTCAGTCCCTGGGTTGGGAAGGTCCCCTGGAGAAGGGAACAGCTTCCTGCTCCAGTATTCTGGCCTGGAGAATTCCATGGACAGAGGCGCCTGGCGGGCTACAGCCCGAGGGGTCACAAAGAGTCAGACATGACTGAGTGACTTTCACACACATTATTAAACATGCATCTTCACATTGATTCCCATTCAAGAAGATATTATAAAGAAAATATGGAAGATGGGATTGATAGGAAATCACAGCTGACCGAGAAAAGGAAGAGAAAACACATGCTCGGGAAAATATTTATTATGGCTCCCTTAGTCTTCAGTCTCAGTAAAGTGGGGGAATGCAGGTAGGAAGTCTTACCAGCCTGATCCCTGTTAATTCTAGTTATTAGGGACCCATGATTCCCTAGTGGCTTAGAGCCACCGTCCCCCCTTCAGCCTTGCCCGTATCTGTATTTTTCTTTATATCTTCTCTTCCTATAGGACTTTCTTCCTTCCTCACCCTTTGCCAGCCAGTCACACACTTCTCAGCCTTCAAGGAGGCTCTAAATCTCCTCCTCAACAAATGTGCCCCATCATACCTCCTGGAAGTGCTCTTTCCTTGTGTGAACTTCCAGAGCCCTTATATCTAACCCCCAAATCTGTCACATGTTTACTTCCCAAGGAAAAGCCCTTTTTTTCCTTCATTTACTGTCCTGTGCCTCACTTTCTTAATAACCCTATTGCCTGACCAATACTTCATTAGTGGGGAGGGGAGGTGAAACTTGAGATGGGTCCTGAGTGTTGACTGGATTGTATACATTTGACATGGGAGATAGAAGGGAATTCCAAGTCAAGCATTAAAGCTCAACCAAGAACTTTGACCCAGAACTGGGCAGGGGTTACACAAGGTAAAATGAGTATCAAAGACTCATTGTGGGGGTGATTCATGAGAGGCACAGTCCTTGCTCTTGTTCAGGTGACAGGATATCAAACTGGCATATACCATCTCACATACATTATTTACTATGTCCTCAATGGAAGCAATTTTAAAAGAAAGTATAATGATATACAATTGTATACACTATGACAACCATAAATATATGCCTACAAAATATAAATCTGTCCAACTAGACTCATTTTTCCCAACATTTCTTATTTGTAACTGTTCATTGATCTGCTAAAGCAGATTTCAAAAGTTGTGGAGAGGGGATGGAATATGGAAGGAAAAAAAAAGATTTAAGGAAAGTTTATCTATGAACTTTATTGTTTTCTGAGAATTTTAGGAAGATTCTTCTTTCTCCCTATTTCAGAAGCTTTATTGAGAATCACTGATTAGAGCAAGAGTGGAAAGTCATACTATATAGATGGGAAGAGGTCAGTTTAGTCTGGGTCCAGCCACATACACTCAGGAAATTATTTATTGTGTGCCCCCTTCCTTAAGTCTCAGCAGAATTTAATGTGCCTGAACAGTGAATTCAGATACATTGCTTTACAATATTTCCTCCATTTTTTCCCTGAACCATTTTCTTCTTGCCTAGTCAACTGGTATAACTATGTAAGCATTTGGCATTCTAGCTGAATGAGAACGAGATGAAATGGCAGCTCTCCCAGCCCTCTTATTTCACAACATAGAAGTAAAACTGGCAATGCAGAGAATGTCATAATTCAGATGTGTCAGTCCTGAGATGCTCGAAGTGGTTAGGAGCAGAAATACCACAGCTCATTCTGAACCACAGCTAAGAACAGGGATCCTCCATCCTGCTGTCCAGAGTGACATCTACTGGTATCACCAAGTTCAAGGCATCACTGTGAAACATGTCTCCTCTTTCATTTGATTATAGGCAGAGAGGTAAATGTGCAAAGGCATGCAGGAAATTGAAAAGCCGGTCATTCATAGAAGAAGGCTTGTGGGCTCAGAGCTTTTGTAAAATCCTTGCCCTCCAAAAAGAAAGTTTCAGAACAGGTGAAACGGAAAGAAATGGGGATAATATCACACTAGGTTTTCTCTTGTTTTTGGAGAGAGAACATGCTTTCCTGATCCAAATTATAGAGTTAGCAACTCTGTGATCTGACCAAAAGAAAGCCAATTTTACTATTTAGAGAGAGGTGACAATGTTCAAAGCTGCCAAAACTAAATGGGCCAATTCGAGCGTCCAACTACATACCAACCCACACAGCAAGAGGCCTGCAGCTGACTGCTGAGAGATCCGTGGCTCTGTTTCAACACTGAGTCTACTTTTAAAAACAAATAAGTAAGGAATTATCCAGAGAATTGCCTTCAAATATTTTCTCATACAGTGATATGGAATGGCTATAACTCAAGCAGTAATAAAGACACCATGCATTAACTGTCTGAGGAAGAATAGAAATATAGGTGAGAGTCCTGTCTCAGTGAATGATGGTCTTCTTGGAGGTAAATTACACACACACACAAGTAACCAATATTAGAGAATGAATGTTCAGTATCAAGTGAGAGGTCATTCCTCTGCTCTCCATTCTATAGTCTGTCCTTTCTCACATCCCTTTATCCTTGACAAAAATATCAAATATGAATGCTTATTAGTCAGTAAGATTCTTACTCTTTATCTTATAAATGCCACCTTTATTTTCCCTTGACAATCCAACTTCTTCAAAGACTAATATAGCTTCTGTCTCCTCTTTGTCTAGCACACATCCCTCAAGTCATTGCAATATGGCTCTGGCCCCACCATCCCACTAAACCACCTACCTAATGTAGAATATGACCTCCTAACTATCAAATCCAAAGGACACTCCTCATCTTATTTAATGTCTCCTTCTTGCTTAAATATATTTCTGTCTTTGCTTTTCAGGTCACTATTACTCCTGATATCATGTCTTCATTCCTAAAGTCTCTTTTCAGTACCAGAGAATCCACCTTTAAGTATTTCTGTTAAAGACTGTGCTGGACACTGGGTACGCACAGATGAACAAGAGCATTCCCTGACACTGACTCCTCTTCCTCCAACCACCCCTTAAACACTTCTGGTCCCTGGGATTTTCCTATCTTCAGCCTTCTTATGCAAAGAATCTCTCCAAAGGAACATACCCAATTCACTAGCTACAGTCTGTACATGGATAATTCTTAGATCCATGTATCCATATTTCCTCTCTGTTGATTTCCAACTACCAACTAAACATCTCTATCTGCATATTCCACAGGCATGCAAACACCTAAAATGGGATTCTTTACTTTCTCCTCTAAAACTTACTCTTATTCTCACAGTATAACACAGTCTTCAGCTCTGCTTTTGATCTGTCATATCTAACTGAATAGTACATATGATTAATTCTATCAAAAATGTTTTGATGTTAAAATTCCACTGCCAAGAATTTAAATGCAGTAGCCTCCAATTGGTTCTCTCTCCTTCCAGGCTCTCCTTGGAATCAGATTCAAAACTTCCACCAAAGATTTGTTTTCTGAAACACAAGTCTGATCATTGTACTTCTCTCCTAAAATATGTTCCATAATTCCCTCCCTACAGGACAGAGCAAATTTAAAATTCCTTTCCAAATTGTTCTACATCCTTCATAATCTCTCCCACCATTACCCCTGTCTACCTATGCAGCCTTATCCTTATTACTCCCTCAGATACTCCCTCAACTGCAGACATGCTGAACTATTTCTCATTCCCCTAACATAGATAGTTATCCAAACATGGATGGCTTTGAACAAGGCTTTCCTGCACACTTCCTTTCGGGGAAGTGAATCACTAAGGTTATTTGGACAATTTCAAACTTCAGTCTAAGAGACCTGGCCTTAAATAAAGTACTAGAGAGGTAGTGCACAGAAAAAAGAAGGTACGGCACTGACCTTGAAGAGGGGGAAAAAAAACCTAGTTTATTTCTCCAAGAAGTTTTTCCAGAGGAACTAAACTCTTGAAAAATCAGGATTATATACAGCTGTCCTATCTGACACATTAAATCAGAATAATAAGAAGTGGAGAAAGTACCACAGAGGGGGAAAAAAAAAGTCAAAAAATTCTACTTACATTCACTATGTTTGAGCTGGTCTTTGAGGTCAAACAGAGAATCTAATCCGGTGCTTAAAAGGCCTCATGATAGACATCAAATCAAATTCAATAATCTACAAAAATGAAGCCTTTTTAAGTTGCTGCTTTATTTTCAATCTCTATTTAAATGATTCATGTCAATGTATGACAAAACCCACTACAATATTGTAAAGTAATTAGCCTCCAACTAATAAAAATAAATGAAAAAAAAAATGAATGTAATAAATAGGTTCCTGAAGAGGTTAACAATATGATAATGTGATATGGGCACTTTTCTCTTTCATTAGCAGAAAAGAAATGAAAAACAATCAGAAATTCTAAGCAAAACAAAAAGTTGTACAAGAAAGTCATAGTCCAAATGTGAAGTAAACTAATACATCACAGGATGTTGAATAATCGATGAGATGCACAGAAGTAAACCATTTCTTTGATTCCTAGAACATAATCCCTTGAGCAGCACCAGATTTAGTGACACAGGGTCATTCACATAACATGTTGCAGTTGTTCAGTCACTCAGGCATGTCCGACTCTTTGCAACCCTGTGGATTGTAGCAAGCCAAGTTTCCCTGTCCTTCGCATTCTCCCAGAGCTTGCTCAAACTCATGTCCCTCAAGTCGGTGATGCCACCCAACCATCTCATCCTCTGTCATTCCCTTCTCCTTCTTCCTTCAATCTTTCCCAGCATCAGGGTCTTTTCTAACGAGTCAGCTCTTCACATCAGGTGGCCAAAGTATCGGAGCTTCAACTTTAGCATCAGTCCTTCCAGTGAATATTCAGGGTTGATTTCCTTTAGGATCGACTGGTTTCGTCTTCTTGCAGTCCAAGGGGACTTTCAAGAGTCTTCTCCATAGCGGCTGTACTAGTTTGCATTCCCACCAACAGTGTAAGAGGGTTCCCTTTTCTCCACACCCTCTCCAGCATTTATTGCTTGTAGACTTTTGGATAGCAGCCATCCTGACTGGCGTGTAATGGTACCTCATTGTGGTTTTGATTTGCATTTCTCTAATAATGAGTGATGTTGAGCATCTTTTCATGTGTTTGTTAGCCATCTGTATGTCTTCTTTGGAGAAATGTCTGTTTAGTTCTTTGGCCCATTTTTTGATTGGGTCATTTATTTTTCTGGAATTGAGCTGCAGGAGTTGCTTGTATATTTTTGAGATTAATCCTTTGTCTGTTTCTTCATTTGCTATTATTTTCTCCCAATCTGACGGCTGTCTTTTCACCTTACTTATAGTTTCCTTTGTAGTGCAAAAGCTTTTAAGTTTCATTAGGTCCCATTTGTTTAGTTTTGCTTTTATTTCCAATATTCTGGGAGGTGGGTCATAGAGGATCTTGCTGTGATTTATGTCGGAGAGTGTTTTGCCTATGTTCTCCTCTAGGAGTTTTATAGTTTCTGGTCTTACATTTAGATCTTTAATCCATTTTGAGTTTATTTTTGTGTATGGTGTTAGAAAGTGTTCTAGTTTCATTCTTTTACAAGTGGTTGACCAGTTTTCCCAGCACCACTTGTTAAAGAGGTTGTCTTTTTTCCATTGTATATCCTTGCCTCCTTTGTCAAAGATAAGGTGTCCATAGGTTCGTGGATTTATCTCTGGGCTTTCTATTCTGTTCCATTGATCTATATTTCTGTCTTTGTGCCAGTACCATACTGTCTTGATGACTGTGGCTTTGTAGTAGAGTCTGAAGTCAGGCAGGTTGATTCCTCCAGTTCCATTCTTCTTTTTCAAGATTACTTTGGCTATTCGAGGTTTTTTGTATTTCCATACAAATTGTGAAATTCTTTGGTCTAGTTCTGTGAAAAATACCGTTGGTAGCTTGATAGGGATTGCATTGAATCTATAGATTGCTTTGGGTAGAATAGCCATTTTGACAATATTGATTCTTCCAATCCATGAACACGGTATGTTTCTCCATCTGTTTGTGTCCTCTTTGATTTCTTTCATCAGTGTTTTATAGTTTTCTATGTATAGGTCTTTTGTTTCTTTAGGTAGATATACTCCTAAGTATTTTATTCTTTTTGTTGCAATGGTGAATGGTATTGTTTCCTTAATTTCTCTTTCTGTTTTTCATTGTTAGTATATAGGAATGCAAGGGATTTCTGTGTGTTAATTTTATATCCTGCAACTTTACTATATTCATTGATTAGCTCTAGTAATTTTCTGGTAGAGTCTTTAGGGTTTTCTATGTAGAGGATCATGTCATCTGCAAACAGTGAGAGTTTCACTTCTTCTTTTCCTATCTGGATTCCTTTTACTTCTTTTTCTGCTCTGATTGCTGTGGCCAAAACTTCCAACACTATGTTGAATAGTAGTGGTGAGAGTGGGCACCCTTGTCTTGTTCCTGATTTCAGGGGAAATGCTTTCAATTTTTCACCATTGAGGGTGATGCTTGCTGTGGGTTTGTCATATATAGCTTTTATTATGTTGAGGTATGTTCCTTCTATTCCTGCTTTTTGGAGAGTTTCAATCATAAATGAGTGTTGAATTTTGTCAAAGGCTTTCTCTGCATCTATTGAGATAATCATATGGTTTTTATCTTTCAATTTGTTAATGTGGTGTATTACATTGATTGATTTGCGGATATTAAAGAATCCTTGCATTCCTGGGATAAAGCCCACTTGGTCAAAAAACTGGAAATAGAACTGCCATATGACCCAGCAATCCCACTTCTGGGCATACACACTGAGGAAACCAGATCTGAAAGAGACACGTGCACCCCAATGTTCATCGCAGCACTGTTTATAATAGCCAGGACATGGAAGCAACCTAGATGCCCATCAGCAGATGAATGGATAAGGAAGCTGTGGTACATATACACCATGGAATATTACTCAGCCGTTAAAAAGAATTCATTTGAACCAGTCCTAATGAGATGGATGAAACTGGAGCCCATTATACAGAGTGAAGTAAGCCAGAAAGATAAAGAACATTACAGCATACTAACACATATATATGGAATTTAGAAAGGTGATAACGATAACCCTATATGCAAAACAGAAAAAGAGACACAGAAATACAGAACAGACTTTTGAACTCTGTGGGAGAATGTGAGGGTGGGATATTTCAAAAGAACAGCATGTATACTATCTATGGTGAAACAGATCACCAGCCCAGGTGGGATGCATGAGACAAGTGCTCCGGCCTGGTGCACTGGGAAGACCCAGAGGAATCGGGTGGAGAGGGAGGTGGGAGGGGGGATCGGGATTGGGAATACATGTAAATCCATGGCTGATTCATATCAATGTATGACAAAACCCACTGGAAAAAAAAAAAAAAAAAAAAAAAAAAAGTAAAAAAAAAAAAAAAAAGAGTCTTCTCCAACACCACACTTCAAAAGCATCCATTCTTCAGGACCCAGCTTTCTTTATGATCCAACTCTCACATCCATACACCACTGTTGGAAAAACCATAGCTTTGACTTATATGGACCTTGATTGGCAAAGTAATGTCTCTGCTTTTTAATGCACTTTCTAAGTTTATCATAGCTTTTCTTCCAAGGGACATGGGGCTTATCCTAAAATGGTATTACTAAGAACTTACTATGTGCCAGGCATTATTCTGGGAACTTGATAAGTACTCTCTTACAGAATGTCCACAGCAACACTATCAGGTAGGTACTATTTTAAGATCATCTTACATAAGAGGAGATGAAGGCACAGAGAAGTTAAAAAATATATCCACAACTGAAAAGGCCAGACGGACAGTGGCAGAACTAAACTTTGAAGCCATGTGGTAGAGTCCCACAGCCTGTGCTATTACCAGCTACATTAGTTCATTAGATCTTCAATTTTTATAATTAATTTTGAAATGAAGCATAGGAAGCATAAACATAATTACAGGTCAAAGGATCAGTGTTATACACCTTGTTGATGTAAGACTGAAGGAAAATGAGGTATGTTCTTTCTTCATCTTACATAGAAAAGAGTTATGGTATATTTTCCAAAGTCGATTCATTATAGAATATACTTTTCAGAATATAAGTCATAGATATAAGTAAGCACACCAAAAAACAAAACACAGTAATAATATAACTTTTACAATGAGGAAGTATAGGGAAGAGAAAGAAAGGTAGGAATTTAGTCCTGGTTTCTCAACTTCTATAGCAAGGAATAATAGTTATTGGGATAAAACTAAGAAACAGACACTTAAGTTTATTAATTAGAAAATCTGAAGCTGAAATAGCTGAAAGCAGTAATCTATGGAGAGTAAAACTTTGAAAGAGAAAGGAAAGATAAAGAAAATTTTAATTTTTTATTATGCTCTGATTATTTTATTATTTACATTTTTCTAGAATTTAAAATAATTTGAATGACTCTGAAATGATAACCTATTAAACAATAAAGCAAGTTATAAAATTGTATCCATGTTTGTACATGTATGTATATACAAGTAAGTCTGTATATATATGTGTATGTGTGATTCCATACACTAAAACAGACACACACACACAATAGAAGATAGATACATACAGATACATTGAAAGATAGATGTTAATATTCACTATAGCTATTTCTAAGAATCATTTTAATTTCCTTCTTTAGGCTCTTTTTCATTTTCATTTTTCTTACAATAAATACGTATGTTATCTTGTCATTAAAAATATTTTTAAAAACATGGTTTTGTTTATACAGTATTTGAGAGCTGGGTGGAAACTAAAAGAGATTATTTACCTGATTAAATGTTATTTATTCTGTTAAGAAATAAAAACATAATTTTAAGAAATAGTCTTAACCTTCTGGAACCTCTAATTCTTCAGAAAGCTAGACATATCTTTGATGAGTTCAAAGTGCCAAGATCTATTCAAGTTAAAAGAAAGTTATGTTTTTCTGAGAGTTCCACTGCTATGTAATATTCAAATATCACTTCAACCCTACACATTTCAGATCTTAAGGAAAAATCAACTTTTAACATTTACTCCTCTTATTAAAATATAAAGTTCATCTCTCTTAAATGTAGATTTTCAACACTACAAAGTCCTTTCCAAGATAGTCCTGCTTAGGGACACATGACCCAAGTGTACTATGTGACAACTACCCATTGTGAACATAATCAACTAATTTACACAACAGACACTTAAGAATGGTCATGTTTAGTGACACAGTGTAGGATTTCCGGGGAGATACAATGGATTTTATAACAGTTGAAGAGCTCAATCATTCCATGTAATAATTTCCTCTTCAGTTCAGTTCAGTTCAGTTACTCAGTCATGTCCAACTCTTTGCGACCCTGTGAATCACAGCATGCCAGGCCTCCCTGTCCATCGCCAACTCCCGGAGTTTACTCAAATTCATGTCCATCGAGTCGGTGATGCCATCCAACCATCTCAGCCTCTGTTGTCCCCTTCTCCTCCTGCCCTCAATCTTTCCCAGCATAAGGGTCTTTTCCAATGAGTCAACTCTTCGTGTGAGGTGGCCAAAGTATTGGAGTTTCAGCTTCAACATCAGTCCTTCCTATGAACACCCAGTACTGACCTTTAGGATGGACTGGTTGGATCTCCTTGCAGTCCAAGGGACTCTCAAGAGTCTTCTCCAACACCACAGTTCAAAAGCATCAATTTTTTGGCACTCAGCTTTCTTCACAGTCCAATTCTCACATCCATACATGACCACTGGAAAAACCATAGCCTTGAC
This sequence comes from Cervus canadensis, assembly GCF_019320065.1. Classification (NCBI taxonomy): domain Eukaryota; kingdom Metazoa; phylum Chordata; class Mammalia; order Artiodactyla; family Cervidae; genus Cervus; species Cervus canadensis. The sequence goes on from NC_057390.1 coordinate 34,387,774, forward strand.
TAGATGGACCTTTGTTGACAAAGTAATGTCTCTGCTTTTTAAAATGCTATCTAGGTTGGTCATAACTTTCCTTCCAAGGAGTAAGCCTCTTTTAATTTCATGACTGCAATCACCATCTGCAGTGATTTCGGAGCCCCTGAAAATAAAGTCTGACACTCTTTCTACTGTTTCCCCATCTATTTCCCATGAAGTGATGGGACCAGATGCCATGATCTTAGTTTTCTGAATGTTGAGCTTTAAGCCAACTATTTCACTCTCCTCTTTCACTTTCATCAAGAGGCTTTTTAGTTCCTCTTCACTTTCTGCCATAAGGGTGTTGTCTTACACAGATAAAATGCAGTTATTACTGTATTACAAATAAATCAACTGAGAATCAGTGAGGGTTAGTGACTTCCTTCAGGTTATGCAGCTGATGTGTGAGAGGAAAGAAATGACAGCTCATGCCACCTGCCTGCTTTGCCCTGAAAGAGCTTCTCCTGCCATAACACACTGCCTCATTAGGTAATGGTGAAAGACACATGAGAGAGTCATGACTTTGGAGATCCTCTCCTTGTTGACTTGTCTGGGAGGGTATTAACAACACAGCCCACACATAGTTCATCCCTCACCTGGATTTCCAACTCACTTTCTCTCTGAGACTCCAGAGTCCCCAGTTCTGGTTGCAAGCTCTCCTAATGTTTTGTCCCCAAAATGGAATTCACACTTGGGGTCATTCCTCCTTTCTGTTCAAGACCCATAGCCAGTGTCCTCAACTCTGCTTCAAAACTTTTTACCTGGAAAGCTTGAACTCCTCACCCCCTTTCAGAATGTCTTCTTGTTCATACTGGTTCACCTTTGTGAATATATTCTTTCATTTCCTCAGTTGTAAAGCCTTATCATTCCCTTTGCTTATGAATCTCAAGAGACTCTGACTTCTTGCAAAAATCCAAAGGAGACAGCTAGTCACCTTTCTTTATTCATTTTCAACACTTTTCTTTTTTCCTTTATCCTGGGATCCCACGTGAATACTTAAAAAATCAGTTCCCTTTAAAGCCTTGTTCCTGTCAGGAACATAAACTTGCATCCAATGGGACAAGTACAGGGAGATGTATATTTAAAAGTACCATTTGCATTTTTGTCTCATTTAAGATTTAATAATAAATAAATAAATATATTTTATTATGCGTCAGACCCTGAGCTAAAAGTTGGGGATTTGAGAATGTATAAGAGACCTTATTATTCCTTAACCTTAAACATCGCTCAGTCTTGGGTGGGAGCAATGGGAGTGCTAAGCTGTTAGGTTCATGTACAATGAATCATTTAACCCTGCAGGGAGTCAATACACAATAGATGTGAAAAATGCTATGGCAACAGAGCAGAAAGTGTGTTAATTCCTTACGACATGAGAGGCAGGTTTTGACGGATTAGTCTAAAATCACCAGGATGGAGGGCAAGGACCCTCTAAAGAGAAAGAACGTTAAGTTTGGGGTAAGAGAAGCTGACAGAGAGGGAGTATTATTGTTATTAACATTATTACCTAATTCGGTTTGCAAAGGCAGGATGAGAACGGTACTCCAAGGCAGAAAAGAAATGCCACTGTCTGCTCTGAGTCCCAGCCAGCAATTAAACCTGAGTACACTTGGCTTCCTACGTGAACTGTCACCCTTGGATAAACCAACACTGCCTGGCTTCCATGCATCATTTCTGGGCACAAAATTTCATTTTAAAAGACACTGGGAAGCCAATCATGGAGCGGCAAAAACAAAAGCTGTCTGCATTCCCCTGCTGCAAGAACTCTCCTTTAGAGGAAATGTTGGAGCAAAGAAAACAAATAAAAGTTGTTCTGAAAAGAGAGGCAATTAAATTTTTGCCAAACATGACAGGAAGCTGAGAACTAAAGCAGACAGAGTAATGTCTATCTTTGGCACACCAGACAGGGAGGAGAAGAGCGTGTCTTTGATGGCAGACTTTATTTTAAAAGTACTAACTGACATTTTGAAAGGACGTAAAAACACAGAGAGGACAGAGCTCTTCAGCCTCTGCTGTCTGGGTGGCTGAAGCTCCAAAGTGCCCCCAGGGTTTTCATTTTCCCAGTCTAAGGTTAATGGCAAGATAAGGTGTAGGAAAGAAAAGAAAAAAAATAAAACAAATCCCTATCTTAAAGCAGCCATACGATGCATTTAAGTCGAAAGTATAAAGAGAAAGACATTTCCTGGCTCCTGAAGGAGGCTGGCAGAAGATAACCAAAGTAACAGAAGGCAGAGTTCTGTCCATCATCTGAACAGTCAGTGAAGTGCATACATGCTTTTACAGGGAACCCTGTTCCAAGAGGACAGGCACAAAAGCTCATGTTTAAGGCACCAGTTACTCAAGACATCAAGAAAGTCTTGGCTTCTCATAGGCACACTTACAGCTGAACAGCTGCCTGTGGTCAGGAGCCCAGCATACCGAGGCCTCCAAATCTTCAGAGCATCTCTCTTGTCTCCTTCCCTCACCCCTATGCTCCTGCTATTCACAGAAGGCACAACTTATATGTTTCTTGCCTCTTGATCTTCCTAAAACATTTTGCCCCATCAAAGAAGTTTAGACTTAAGTGTTTCTTTTTTTCACTTTCATTGAGCTTTGAACTTCTCACAATCCAAATTTCTCCCTCTCTCCCAGAGTCATGTAGACATTGCACTTTACCTTTGAAATGAGGATGGTTATGATTCCCTCCCTCCTGTATTACTCAGGTAAAGGGGATTCATATCATTCTGACAGGAGGCATGAAGGATAGAAACTGGAAAAACCAGGTAGCCAATGAGAATATGACTCAGAGGATGGTCTATTTCCAGTCCTGCACTGATCAACACTTATTTCAGTTCAAGTACAGAAGAGGAAGAAGAGATGTGTATAAGTAAATAATTCAGTACCCACTCCGTCTTTTTGGCTTTCTCACATGAAGATTCCACACAAATTCTCAGCAGCCCAGTATCTCCACCTTACCTCTGACCAAGTCACTGTGTGCTGCAATCAATGCCATCATTCAGTCACTGTTTATCAAGTTCCCACTCTGGGCAAGATGCTAAGTTAGAGAATACAGGAATGAAGAAAAGGGATGCCAGCCTGCAGTGACGTCATAGCCTTAGCAAAAAAACTTACCGGGAGCCTGAGGCCAGGGTGAGCAGGAGTCTGGAGAGGGAGTTTCATTAGGGAAAACATCTGATGGGGCAAGTCAATCCAGGCAGATCCAAGGTCGCAGAGTTCAGTCAGGGAATCAGAAACAGTCCTGGCAAAAAGAGGACAGTGACATGAGCACAAATCCCAGGACAAAGTTTATTTCCTACCTAAGCCATTTTAGATTTCTTGTTGTCTATAAAGACCCAGGACCTGGGGAAATAAATATATCCAGAAAGTGTTTCAAGGCCCCCAGGGAAAGTCTGATGCTGTGTGAGCACAAAAACAAATTATTAAATTGCTTCATAACCTCCACAAAATAACATGCTTTGTTATTATAATGGCTAAAACAAAAGCAGAGTTGCCTGTACATTGAAATAGCTCATTTTGCCACCCCCCCAACACACACAAGATTTCAAAAGGGCAATTACAAAGGTAAGAATAAAAAAGAAAAGGAGAAAATTAAATTCCTTGTTCCTTAAATGACCAATATACACACAGAAATTCAAAGAAAACAAAATTTCAGCATAAGTTACAAAAAGTCCTCTCAATTGTTTTCAGAAATGCAATTTAACCATGAAGAAAATCTCTCTAATTTCCTGAGATGATGAAAGGGAAGGCTAGTTTCTTAATTGCCTAGTTGCAAAACACATTAGAGAATGGATGGAGTTTCAAGATAGAGATTCTGGCCAAATATCATCTTCTGTATTTCTACTGTGTTTCAAAAAAGGAAAATGACTCAGGAAAATATGGAGCTGTTTTTTTTTTTTTATGAAGAAGAGTCAAAAAGAAATTACAGCTAAGAGACACAATTAATCAGAAAAGATGACAGATAAGGAGTCATAGTTAGGAACCAAAATACCTCAAGATTTTTTTCAGAACTAAATGGAAATAAAATTAAGTGTACATCTTCAATTTTATTATTGGGAAATCACTGCAGGAGGCAGATAGGAAATACTCTCTTTCCATTATTTTGCAAAGCACAGTGAGCAGTTTTCCAGACAATTTCAGCACTTTACAAAATGCCCAGAAGCAGCAGATCTCTGCAGAAGAGGTCACACACTCATAGGCTCAAGATATAAAGCAGACAGATTCAAGTCAATAGGAACATCAAATTAGTTTGCCGGTTATTGAGTGGAGAGGGCACTTGCATGCCCTGGTCCCTGAACTACTGCCTCAGTCACACAGCTCAAATCTGATATCAATCTAGAAGAAATATCAATTTGGTCAAAAAAAGAAAAAAATCATAATGACCTAGATTGGCCATCTGTGTGTTTTAATTTTCTGAAGGTTAAAAACAAATTAATGAAAGACGTGTTTAGTATTTTTAAATATATGCTAAAAAATCATATGGTGCAGTGATTTTTTACCTACTTAGAAATTCGTCCATTTCTTTCTCTTTCCTCAGTTACTGATAGGATTCATAAAGTATCCATGTTATGAGTGTGGATAATGTGACTCCTGTTTAGAAAATGAGAAGGGGTGTGGATTAGGGAGTGACCAAATGACTTCTTTTCGTCCTTCCAGTTCTGAAATTATATAGTTTAATGGCATTCATAACTCTTATTTTTTATTTATTTTTATGTATTGGGGTGTAGTTGCTTTACAATATTGTGCTAATTTCTGCTGTGCAGCAAATCAGAGGATCAGCCATATGTAAACACACATCCCTCTCTTCTGGATTCTCCTCCCACCGAGGACATCACAGAGCACCAAGCAGAGTTCCCTGTGCCAAACAGCGGGCATTCGCTAGTTATCTATTCAATGCATAGCAGTGTATACATGTCAATCTCCATCTCCCAATTTATTCCATGCCCCTTTCCCCGCTTGGTGTCCATGTATTTGTTCTCTATATCTGTATCTTTATTACTGCTTTGCAAATAAGTTCATCTGTACCATTCTTCTAGATTCCACATATATGCATTAATACATGACATTCATTTTTCTCTTTCTGACACTCTGTATAACAGTCTCTAGCTCCATCCATGTATCTACAATGACCAGATTTTGTTCCTTTCAATGTCTGAGTAATATTCTATTGTGCCTATTTACCACAACTCCTTACAAATTGCTGAGAAAAGAAGAGAAGCTAAAGGCAAAGGAGAAAAGGAAAGCTATACCCATCTGAATGCAGAATTCCAAATAGCAAGGAGAGATAAGAAAGCCTTCCTCAGTGATCAATGCAAAGAAATAGAGGGAAACAATAGAATGGCAAAAGATAGAGATCTCTTCAGGAAAATTAGAGATACCAAGGGAATATTTCATGCAAAGATGGGCACAATAAAAAAAAGAAACAGTATGGACATAAGAGAAGCAGAAGATGTTAAGAAGAGGTGGCAAGAATACACAGAAGAACTATACAAAAAAGATCTTCATGATCCAGATAACCACAATGGTATGATCACTAACCAGGAGTCAGACATCGTAGAATGCAAAGTCAAGTGGGCCTTAGGAAGCATCACTACAAACAAAGCTAGTGGAGGTGATGGAATTCCAGTTGAGCTACTCCAAATCCTAGAAGATGATGCTGTTAAAGTGCTACACTCAATATGCCAGCAAACTTGGAAAACTCAACAGTGGCCACAGGACTGGAAAAGGTCAGTTTTCATTTCAATCCCAAAGAAAGGTAGTGCAAAACAATGCTCACTCTACTACACAATTGCACACATCACACACACTATCAAAGTAATGCTCAAAATTCTCCAAGTCAGGCTTCAACAGTACATGAACCATGAACTTCCAGATATTCAAGCTGGATTTAGAAAAGGCAGAGGAACCAGAGATAAGATTGCCAACATCTGTTGGATCATCAAAAAAGCAAGAGAGTTCCAGAAAAACATCTACTTCTGCTTTATTGACTACGCCAAAGCCTTTGACTGTGTGGATCACAACAAACTGTGGAAAATTCTTCAAGAGATGGGAATACCAGACCACTTGACCTATCTCCTGAGAAATCTGTATGCAGGTCAAGAGACAACAGTTAGAACCAGTCATGGTACAAAAAACTGGTTCCAAATCGCAAAAGAGGTATGTCAAGGCTGTATAGTATCACTCTGCTTATTTAACTTCTATGCAGAGTACATCATGGGAAATGCCAGGCTGGATGAAGCACAAGCTGGAATCAAGATTTCCAGGAGAAATATCAATAACTTCAGATATGCAGATGGCACAACCTTTATGGCAGAAAGTGAAGAAATTAACTAACCAGCCTCTTGATGAAAGTGAAAGAGGAGAGTGAAGAAGTTGGCTTAAAACTCAACATTCAGAAAACTAAGATCATGGCATCTGGTCCCATCACTTCATGGTAAACAGATGGGGGAACCATGGAAGCAGTGACAGATTTATTTTCTTGAGCTCCAAAATCACTGCAGATGGTGACTACAGCCATGAAATTAAAAGATGTTTACTTCTTGGAAGAACAGCTATGACCAACCTAGACAGCATATTAAAAAGCAGAGATATTACTTTGTTGACAAATGTTCATCTAGTCAAAGCTATGGTTTTTCCAGTAGTCATCTATGGATGTGAGACCTGGACCATAAAGAAAGCTGAGTGCCAAGAAACTGATGCTTTTAAAGTGTGGTGTTGGAGAAGACTCTTGAGAGTCCATTGGACTGCAAGGACATCAAACCAATTAATCCTAAAGGAAATCAGTCCTGAATATTCATTGGAAGGACTGATGCTGAAGCTGAAACTCCAATACTTTGGCCACCTGATGCAAAGAACTGACTCATTGGAAAAGAACCTGATGCTGGGAAAGATTGAAGTCAGGAGGAGAAGGGGATGACAGAGGATGAGATGGTTGGATGGCATCACCAACTCAATGGACATGAGTTTGAGCAAGCTCTGGGAATTGGTGATGGACAGGGAGGTCTGGCGTGCTGCAGTCCATGGGGTTGCAGGGGGTCAGGCACTACTGAATGACTGAAATGTACTGACTACATCTCCTTTATCCATTCATCTGTCAATGGATTATTTAGGTTGATTCCATGTCCTGACTATTACAAATAATTTGGCAATGAACATTGGGGTACATTTGTCTTTTTGAATTATGGTTTTTTCAGCATATATGCCCAGGAGTAGTATTACTGGGTCATAAAGTAGTTCTATTTTTAGTTTTTCAAGACACTTCTGTACTGTTCACCATAGTGACTGTATCAATTTACATTCCCATGAATAGTGCTAAAGGGTTCCCTTTTCTCTACACCCTCTTCAAGAATTTATTGTTTGTAGATTTGTTTGATGGTGACCATTCTGGCTGGTGTGAAATGATACCTCATTGCAATTTTGATTTGCACATGAAAAGATGGTCAACATCAGTAATTTTTAGATAAATAAAAATTATAATGCTTATTTTAAATGACCTGACTGAAAACCTAATGCAAAAATATCAGTAGTCATCATTTTTCTTCCAAAGGCACATCAATTCAGTTCAGTCGTTCAGGGAAGGCCAGGCTTCCCTGTCCTTCATGAGCTACTGGAGCTTACTCAAACTATGTCCATTGAGTTGGTGATGCTATCCAACCATCTCATCCTCTGTCGTCCACTTCTCCTACCTTCAATCTTTCCCAGCATCAGAGTCTTTTCAAATGAGTCATTTCTTCACATCAGGTGGCCAAAGTATTGGAGTTTCAGCTTCAGCATCAGTCCTTCCAATGAATATTCAGGACTGATTTCTTTTAGGATGGACTGGATGGATCTCCTTGGAGTCCAACGGATTCTCAAGAGTTTTCTCCAACATCACAGTTCAAAAGCATCAGTTCCTTGGCACTCAGCTTTTTTATGGTCCAACTCTCACATCCATACATGACTACTGGAAAAACTATAGCTTTGACTAGACGAACCTTAGTTGGCAAAGTAATGTCTCTCCTTTTTAAAAATGGCTATCTAGGTTGGTCATAGCTTTTCTTCCAAGGAGCAAGTGTCTTTTAATTTCATGGCTGCAGTCACCATCTGCAGTGATTTTGGAGCCCCCCAAAATAAGTCTCTCATTGTTACCATTGTGTCCCCACCTATTTGCCATGAAGTGATGGGACCAGATGCCATGATCTTTGTATTCTGAATGTTGAGTTTTAAGCCAACTTTTTCACTCTCCTCTTTCACTTTCATCAAAAGGCTCTTTAGTTCTTCACTTTCTGCCATAAGGGTGGTGTCATCTGCATATCTGAGATTATTGATATTTCTCCTGGCAATCTTGTTTCCAGCTTGTGCTTCACCCGGCCTGGCATTTCCCATGATGTACCCTGCATAGAAGTTAAATAAGCAGAGTGACAATATAGAGCCTTGACGTACCCCTTTCCTGATTTGGAACCAGTCTTTTGTTCCATGTCCAGTTCTAAGTGTTGTCTCTTGACCTGCATACAGATTTCTCAGGAGATAGGTCAGGTGGTTTGGTATTCCCATCTCTTTCAGAATTTTCCACAGTGTTGTGATCCACACAGTCAAAGGCTTTGGCGTAGTCAATAAAGCAGAAGTAGATGTTTTCTGGAACTCTCTTGCTTTTTTGATGATCCAACAGATGTTGGCAATTTGATCTCTGGTTCCTCTGTCTTTTCTTAATACAGCTTGAACATCTGGAAGTTCACAATTCATGTTCTGTTGAAGCCTGACTTGGAGAATTTTGAGCATTACTTTGCTAGCATGTGAGATGAGTGCAGCATTTTCTAACCCAATGAAACTATGAGTTAGACAGGTCGGTGGGTGTCCAATATGCTGCTGGAGATCAGTGGAGAAAGGCAAATACTAGGTCCTCAAATGACTGCTGAATGAATGAATGCTTTTCACCAAAAAAATATTAACAGGAAATTTTTGTATAAAATAATAGTTTTTCCTGGCTATATACATGTCTGTGTATGTGTATACATATATATATGTAACATATATAGAAATACATAACATATATCAATATTATTTGTGCATTTTTAAATTTTTTCATTTGTTCTGTATTTATTAGATAATATTTTTCTACAGAGAAAATGCTTTCTCATGAATTAGAGTATTTAGCTTGCCACAACTATAGTTCCCACTGAAGAACTAAGATAAATGTATCATAGTGTGTCTTTAATTACCAGTTTTCAGAAGGATTCAACTTAATGGTTGCCTCCAAGGGTGGCAAATAACTCATTTTTTAAAAAACCTTTTCTTCTTTTATATTTTTATGGACCCATGGATACTTATGTGTTTCAATCAACTATAGTCATATTCTTTCAGATGTACAAAATGTGCCAAATTTGGCCAGTGAGAACCTCTTAATGCTTGTCTCTCTGACCCTTTGACTCAACCCATCAGTCTGTAAGGGTTTCCTTGCTTTCTAGCACAATAAAGTGTCCTAAATTCACCATGAATTTTCCTTCCTCCAAGTCCACAATCAGCTGTTTCTCCAAAGAATCCTGATTCCTTTCTGTGAATGGTATTTAGAAAACAAAATTTGGGTGTCACAATGCTGATTCCAGATAGATTCCTGATTTGGGCATCACAATGCTGATTCCATTGCTCTCATATCCTTCCACTGCACAGAAACAGGATATATATCATATTATCATGAAATAAATTTAACATTACAGGATTTTCATTTAATTTCTTTGATTCAATGCTAGTATCTGTTTTTCATACACTGGAAAAATCTCGGTTTAATTATTGGCTTATTCTGTAATACATAAGAAAACACAAAGTAACAATATCAGCATCACTGTTAATAACATCAATGAATGATATTTAAGATTTCCTTGGAGTTCTTTTCATTATTAGACTATATGCCGCTAAATTTTGTTTTGTGTCTCTATTCTTCTGGCATCAAAGAAGCTGAAATTTTATTATATCGGTTGTCTATTTTATTAATATTTTTAGTAATAGCCCCTCTTTTCCTCTGGACAATATATATAGTTTCATGATTGTATCACAATAAAATTCATTTATAACATCTTCCACCCTTTCTTCTTCATCATGTACTTTTAGTCAATATTCATATCTTTCTCAAGTGCCTAATCTTTGTATGCTTAAATATATTAAAGATTCTATTATTTGTCAGCTTTAGATAATATCCAAAGAAATCATTTAATTTCTTTCCTCCAACCTTTCTCTATGTCATGTTTACTTTGACATTACAGTTACCACTAACAAACACTTCTTTAACCCTTGTCTACAACTTTAGAATCTTCAACCTAGAGTTAGATATATAAAGTATTCACCACTGATCTCTCTGTCAAAGTCCCCCATACCACTTTTTAAATTTTTTATTTGTAGTAGTTTCCTAGGGACAATATCTCCTGAATTCTTGAATGTTCCATATTTTTCCTATAACCTTCACAAATTTAAAGTACAACTTGAATGGACTAATATCCTTCATCTGTCTTCTTAAGTATCTTGAAGATATTATTCCTTTAGTTATTGCTTTGAACATTTATTAAGAAAGTCAATGTCAACCTGCTTCCTTTCCTTTATAAATGACTTTGTCTTCTTTCTTTGCTGTTTCAGAAATAATATCCTGGGTTCATTTTTACATGTACACAAATGACCCTCTTAATATGTAGATTCAGATCTTCATTTATATCAATACATTTTCTTCAATATGGTTTTAAACATTCATTCTATCTCACTTTTGCTTTCCTTTTCCAGAGGTGGCAGATATGTGTACCCTGCATCTTAAATATTAAACCCAACCCACTCAATTCTTTAGTTGAATGCCATGAAAAATGAGAGCCACCTCTCTGAATCAAGTATTTATAGCTGCTAAGCTGTGTGTAGCCTTTGATTTCTGACCCTATTGTTCCTCTTTATTGATACTAGGATGAAATACTGTAGTCTAAAACATGCTATTACTCTTCCTCTTTGAATATACTATACCATTTCAATTGCATCACATTTTAATGTTTTTCAGTATGTGAATTCCCTTCTATTAGAATAGAATAGCCCTTCTATTCCCTTGACAGAAATTCTGACTGATATGGATGGGCTACCACATACCCTCTTATATAGTTTCATCATGAAACAATCACTTTCATTGTTCTCCACAGTAAAATTATTTATGTTGAGGATCTTTTTACTTATGCATTTCCATAATTCTACATCTTTGGCTATAGATTAAAACAGACAAGCCTCATATCACATTCTAAATTAGGAACACTTATTAGATGCCTATTGTGTGGAAGACAGTACACCAAGATATGGCACAATGAAGAAGATTATATCATTATTTTCTTTAGTAGGTTAGTCTAGCAAAGTAAGAAAGATATAGATATAAACTCTGTGTGTATCTACACAGGTATACATATATGTATACATAACATGGATTATGATAAGAAGTATTAGACAATCAAAATACACAAATAAAACTTACTGGGAGTTTAAACCAGAGAAAGATGACTTATGGTAGTAGAGATCCTGGGAAAACTTGTAAAAGTAGTGGCCTTTCAGTCTCAAAATATAGAAAAGCTTTAGGTGTAAGGAGATCAGAGAAACATATTTTAAGAAAACAGACAGTATATTTAAGGAAAAGGCTTAGAAATAGAAAAGTTTGTATTGGATATGACAAATAGCAGTAGTTTCATTTTCTTGAAACACTCATAAATAACATTTTAAAAAACGAACTGATTGTTTAGAATAAGAGGATAAAATATGTGAGCTTTGTTAGAGAAACAACATGAGGCCAAAGTTCAGAGCAGAAGAGTGATATAAGCATTTCCCAAAGATTAATTCAATAACAGAATACAAAACTGACTGGAAGAGAGGGAAATTGTAGGCAGTGATATCAGTACAAAGTCAGCTCCAACAGTCAAAACAAGAAAGAACCAAATATATCTCTGTATATAAATATAGACCAAAACAACCAGTCTTTTTATAAGATTACACCCCTTTTCCATAAAAGAAACATTTAGAGGCTTTATGGAGTATGTAGGCATCTACAAGAAAGGAAATGTATTTCTGGTTTAGTCATAAAACCTGAGAGCATTCCCCTGCTCAGTCATCTACAGAATAAATGATGCAGTCTGCACCATGACAAAGCAGTCTGACATGCTGTATTCACATTTAGAAATCTGAATTTAGCATCTGCAATAAAGAATCTTTAAAAAAATCTACTCAATCTACTCTAAAGCCCTCTCTCCTTTTCTCTCTCACTTTTTCTACCAAATTGTATCTCTTTCCCTTCTTAAAACCAATTTCAAGAGGTTAACATTGTCTTGTAATTATATTTTATCTCATGCAAGGATGGTCACTGACAATCTAAGCTAATCCAGGATTTTGTTAAATAAAAAATCCAAATAGGGTCACTTAGGTTGAATATAGTGATTTTATCCCTTCATCAAATCAAACATGTGGGATTCACTTCTGTTAAAATTACCTCTCTGGATCTTTGCCTACAGTGTGATGAAGGTCACTGAGTTGATTAAAGAGTTTGTGGCAATAATGGGGTCTTTGGCAAATGCAATCTGAAATGATCAAAAACTGAGAGCAAAAAGGGACTTAAATGGCTCAATGGAGATAATATACCTGAAAAATCCAACCCCTGTGCTGAATTATTATTCTTCCAAGCAAAAAGGATTCTGTGAGAATAGAGTGACTAGACATTTTCTCTTTGAAACTATCAGAGATTATGAGAAAGAAGTTTAAAAATCAAAGATCAAAGTAAAACAGGGAGGAACTCTAAATTCAGAAATTAAAGTCACTGGAGGCATCTGGGAACTCCCTCCATGTAATATAGGAGAGTGACAGGCATGTGTCTGGAACACAGAGGAAAGGACCAAATGAACATCACTCATCTGTCACTGTACAAGGCCTTACACTGCTAGTTATTCAGTCATGTGCTTACATCTTGCTCTCCAATTAGTCTGTAAGTTCCCTGAGGGCAAGAGTACTTCATTAATCTTCTCTGTATTGTTAGTACCATGCATAGGGCAATGCATTCAGGATGCTTGACATAACATATATAATTCAACAAAATGGCCTTAGAAGTTTCCTTATCATCCATTGTAAGGGATAAATTCCTTGAGGGATAAAACTCTCTCTTGTTCACTATTGTATACTCAGAATCTAAGGCATTATGGGGATTTCCCTTATAGCTCAGTTGGGAAAGAATCTGCGTGCAATGCAGTAGACCGGGGTTCAATTCCTGGGTTGGGAAGATCTCCTGGAGAAGGAAATGGCAACCCACTCCAGTATTCTTGCCTGGAGAATCTCATGAACAGAGGAGCCTAGTGGGCTACAGTCCATGAGGTTGCAAGAGTCGGACATGACTTAGCAACTAAACCACCACCACCAAGGCATTATGGACTCATAAAAAGTATTTGTTGTACTCTGCAAGCATGCACACTTGGACAATTTTTTAAATGACTGAAAAGAATTGACAGTATCCATGGTCAACTAACCCATACCTGTTTATATAGCTTAGGCTATGTGTGCAGCATCTTTTGAAGACCACCACTGCTAGAAATATTTACTTGATTTCAGTCCAGGTAAGTAACAATTTGCATTATCTGAAATAATTAAATATATTTAACGTATTAAATACATTAATGATCAAGAGTATTCTCTCTCTAGGGTTGGTCATGTAAAAAAATGTCTTAAGTAGCTTAAGATGTCTAGCTAATAGAAGAAAATATCTAGCTAGTAGATACCTTCTAGTTATACAACTGTGATCTCACAAATATCCTTAATTTTCAGTGGGCCTAGCAAAAAAGCAGTATCTGAAGAAGTCCTCTATGATTACACATTGTAGAAGTCATCTCTCTAATGCAATGGGTGTATAAGAGAGAGGAAGCAGCTTTTGCATTAATGTAGGCTTACTTCATAAACAACCTGCTCACCAACCCAAAATGCTACAAGTCTCAACTTCAGTATCTAGGGAACCATAAAATTAGGTATACAAAAGACTAAAAATTCAAATTCATAATTACAAAATTTAGGGGATATTTTGCATTAAATAGAAGAGCTTCCAGGATGCATTGTGCTTTAAACGGGCCCTACTGAAATACATGGGCACACCTTCATTCACCCGCAAATGTCTTTTGTGGAGTGGGGCAGATTAGAGCTGAATGATGTACAAAGAACTAAACAATCACTGCAATCAAATCCTAATCAGTAGCTCAGAGAGAACCAACTGCTGTGCCCATTTAAAGAGAGAAGAGAAAGAAAAACTAAAACTTGAAAGAAAGTCTTGTGAACTGAAATGGGAGACCTAGAGCTTCCATTATAGACTTCTTGTGATGTTGTCAATGTCTCAGAAATCAGTGCCATGACAACGTTCATAGCTTTTAAAGAAGAGAAATGATAGAGAAGGGAAATCACTGTGGATTATTTTCCCAAGTTTCCCAGTCACATTTTATATAAACTGAGTTTAAAATAGCTCATAATGACCATCATGGCAGCAGTGGTACAGCAAGAAAGTGAAATACTGTTACTGAATAGATCAACTGGACCAGTGCCAGCATCCTAATCTGGACCGACACCCTTTGTCTCAGCCAGGGAGGTACTTTCTCTAGTCAGATTCATGCAGCCAGTAAGGAAACCAATGCTGAGGCTGGAACAGCACAAGCTTTACTCAATGGCTAAAGAATGGGGAAGTGGGAACTTAGTTTGCAAATCAACTTTTCACCCCAGTTCCAGGGGAGGCACTATATATATAGGAGAGTCAAGGTAAAAATCAAGAGAATTAGAAAGAGTGGAAGGAATATATATGACTTATTTTAGAACACGGGTGTGGTTTGGACCCTGAACTGATGCAACTCTCCTTTTCTGTCTTGGTATGCTCTTTTCTGATTGTTGTCATGGCAATCATCAATTGTCAAGATGCTAATGGATGTGTCATTTAGCAAGCTAAGGTATTATAATGAGCATATAATGAGACTCAAGGTCTACTGGAAGTCAAATCTTCTACCATCTTGGGCCTAGCTGGTTCTAACTGGTTTTTAACTCTTTGCAGCTTTGTCCTGAAACTTACATAGGAGTACTGTGGTTTATGTTGGATGGAGGGTCAGGGGTATGATTCTGGGGCAACAGCCTTGATAACAGTATTATGAATAAACACTCTACCAGGAAAGAGATATGTGGTTTAGTGCTGGGTCTTCACAAATAATATTTTGGTCAATTTAGCTTAACAAGCATTTAGGGGGGATTCCATTTTCTCATCATACAGTGAAAGGGTTAAGCCAGATTGTTTCTGGGAGTCATATCCAACTTTGACATTAATTTCTAGTTCCCCAGTTACCTAAGTCAAAAAACACATACAACACTCAAACCTGGACACAGTTTGCTCCACTAGCTCAAGATCTACTAGGAAGATCTCACCCTGCTCTGATTTCCACCTCTAACTCAATAAAACACGGGATAAAGAAAGCACCAGTCTGTGTTTACGTAATCATAAAGAGTGCTGCTCCTTCACTTGCCTTCAGTTTAAAAAGCAAGTTATTTTCCTTCTTCATAAACCACATCTTTACTTAAGAATCACTTCCTTAATGAGTACTTCCCTCACCAATCTACTGCTTCAGTCTCCAAACCAACAACTGCATTTCCTTTCCTTCTTTATTTCTTTCTCCTAGCACTTATCACCCTGTATTTTATTTATTAATGAAGTTTATTGTAGAGGAGAATGAGTTCATTGAGGGCAAAAATTTTTATCTCATTTTTTTCACTGCTGTATTCCCAGTGCCTATATTATAATGCTTGGCACACAGCAGGTGGTCAATAAATATTTGTGGAATTAATGAACAAATGAATCAGTACTTTGCTCCCAGGATAACTGTGAATGAAATTTCTAGTTAATACCACTAAGATTTCATCCCAGTTATACATCTTCAGTGGACCAGCTATACAGATTATAAATGCATCATATAAAATCCTCATTTTAAATCTTGGCATTAGGATACTTCTAATCTGCAACATTATACACATTCTCAAGTGTACTAGCAAATACAACACCCATATGTCTTTTATATGTGAAAAAAGTGAATCAAAGTTAAAAACTCAGAAATGTAAAAACTATGTTAAAATGCTTCATAGGAAGCACTGGTTGGATATAAACAGAATCTAGATTAAGTAAGTTTATTATACAGATTCTTCTTAGATTGATCCCTCAAAAGCACCAACTGCAGTTGAAGGGCCCCAAAAACAGCTTGGACAAGGGTCAATTAGAAAACTGTGGCCATGTTATAGCACTGTGGTTTACCTTGAAAGACAAAGTGAGTTTAATGTAGGAGAAAACTGAGGCAGTCAAATGGTTTCAAAGATACTTCAAAATCTCCCAACTAAAGTAAAGCAAGGTTACCTAAAGTATGACGGAAAGGTAAAAGCTGGATATGCATGAAGAAGGTTTGAAACAGTAACTGGAAAATTTACTAAGGAGTTAAGGAGATACATGACAATAACTTTATGGCCATGTCCAGAGTTTTATGATGCACCAACTCAAAATGACTGTCCTCCCCAAAAACATTCAAACTTCAGAAGTCTATTTCTAATCAACTCATTTATCTCACAACCAAATAGCATAAATTAAGGAAAGTAAGTAAATAATATGTTTATGTCAAGACCGAAAGTCAAAATTCTAAGGGTTCATTTATAACCTGTACAATATGGTATAATACTGAAGATATATGCCTGTTTTACCTTAATAGAAAATACAGATGAATGCATACTCTCATACCTTATTTTTGCATATAGAGAGGAAATCTACTAAATGATAAATAGGAATGTGAAAAAAATCCTTACTCCCAGAAAAAGTCCCTAAAGTATTACCTCTGTTTTGGGGCTTTAGGGTTCAGATATATTATCTTTTTAAAGTCCAACTGGAAAAGCTCCTTGACTTTGCAAAATTAATGTTTGGATGATTAAAAAAAAAAAAAGTAAACTAAACTTAGGCCTTTTTGACAGGACAGAAATGAAAGAAGAGACCCCCATCTTTGGCATTTGTGAAAATGAAGAGATTGCGATCTTAAATTTATAATGTAGAATCTGTAAAGGTTCTACCTATTCTTGAGTTTTGTGGATTGACTATATACAGCAATTATTTTCAAGAACAGCAGCAGGAAGTAAAAAGAGGAGATGAGAAGCAAGGTTCTGCATTTTGAGCAGCTTTTTTAGTTAGGAGAAAATCATACACAGGCTGTGAACGTAAAGAGACTCAATAAGAGAAGCAGACCACGTGAAGGAAAAAGGAGAATTTTAAATGTCAGTACAAAAGACGGCAGCCACTAGGGTCCCAAAAGCATCAGTGGGGTAAACAGGACCTTGCTACACCTCACCCTGCCCTACTTATTATATTAATTACTGTTCATCCACCATGAAGTCATCAGCAAATGCTGCCTTGCTGTTCCCAATGTCCTCCAGTGGGCTGATCTCAAATGAAAACCCTTAGTCCTTCCAGTAAAACTGATTTAACATTCTTAATTCAAGTAAAATGCTTTTCAATTTTCCTGCACAAATACGCCCAAATAAAAGAGGCTGATGAAATGATAAAAATATCAACTTTGATAAGCAATGGTCAGAATGGAGAGATGGGATTTTGGACTGGTTGTGGTGGTCATAACTGTAAAAAAGTCATTATACAAAAAAATATTCTTTGGTACTTGAGTGTGATCTATTCTGATCTTGGTCCTTTAACTTAAGTAAAGCTGGACAAGTTCTGTTATATTCGCTTTGCCATTGGAGCCACCAGGAAGGCCCACATTCACTTTCAGTTCAGTTCAGTCTCTCAGTCATGTCCGACTCTTTGCGACCCCATGAATCGCAGCATGCCAGGCCTCCCTGTCCATCACCAACTCCCGGAGTTCACTCAAACTCATGTCCATCGAGTCGGTGATGCCATCCAGCCATCTCATCCTCTGTCGTCCCCTTCTCCTCCTGCCCCCAACCCCTCCCAGCATCAGGGTCTTTTCCAAAGAGTCAACTCTTTGCATGAGGTGGCCAAAGTATTGGAGTTTCAGCTTCAGCATCAGTCCTTCCATTGAACACCCAGGACTGATCTCCCTTAGGATGGACTGGTTGGATCTCCTTGAGGTCCAAGGGACTCTCAAGAGTCTTCTCCAACACTAGTTCAAAAGCATCGATTTTTTGGTGCTCAGCTTTCTTCACAGTCCAACTCTTACATCCATCCATGACCACTGGAAAAACCATAGCCTTAACTGGATGGGCCTTTGTTGGCAAAGTAATGTCTCTGCTTTTCAATATGCTATCTAGGTTGGTCATAACTTTCCTTCCAAGGAGTAAGCCTCTTTTCATTTCACGGCTGCAATCACCAACTACAGTGATTTTGGAGCCCAGAAAAATAAAGTCTGACACTGTTTCCATTGTTTCCCCATCTATTTGCCACGAAGTGATGGGACTGGATGCCATGATCTTAGTTTTCTGAATGTTGAGCTTTAAGCCAACTTTTTCATTCTCCTCTTTCACTTTCATCAAGAGGCTCTTTAGTTCCTCTTCACTTTCTGCCATGAGGGTGGTGTCATCTGCATATCTGAGGTTATTGATATTTCTCCCGGCAATCTTGATTCCAGCTTGTGCTTCATTCAGCCCAGCGTTTCTCATGATGTACTCTGCATAGAAGTTAAATAAGCAGGGTGACAGTACACAGCCTTGATGTACTCCTTTTCCTATTTGGAACCAGTCTGTTGTTCCATGTCTGGTTCTAACTGTTGCTTCCTGACCTGCATATAGGTTTCTCAAGAAGCAGCTCAGGTGGTCTGGTATTCCCATCTCTTTCAGAATTATCCACAGTTTACTGTGATCCACACAGTCAAAGGCTTTGGTATAGTCAATAAAGCAGAAACAGATGTTTTTCTGTAGCTCTCTTGCTTTTTCGATGATCCAGCGGATGTTGGCCATTTGATCTGTGGTTCCTCTGCCTTTTCTAAAACCAGCTTGAACATCTGGAAGTTCATGGTTCACGTATTGCTAAAGCCTGGCTTAGAGAATTTTGAGCATTACTTTACTAGCGTGTGAGATGAGTGCAATTGTGTGGTAGTTTGAGCATTCTTTGGGATTGCCTTTAGGGACATTCACTTTAGGGACCTCTAAAAAGCCCACTGATGCTGAAGCTGAAACTCCAGTACTTTGGCCACCTCATGCGACGAGTTGACTCATTGGAAAAGACCCTGATGCTGGGAGGGATTGTGGGCAGGAGGAGAAGGGGACGACATAAGATGAGATGGCTGGATGGCATCACCGACTCGATGGACATGAGTTTGAGTGAACTCCGGGAGTTGGTGATGGACAGGGAGGCCTGGCATGCTGCGATTCATGGGGTCGCAAAGAGTCGGACATGACTGAGAGACTGAACTGAACTGAACTGAAAAGGCCCACATATAACAATCTCTTTCTGCATCACTGTTCTGTCCTTCCCATCTCTAAGTCACCTTCCAGTTATCTGACTCCCATACATTCCTATGCTTTCCTCTTCCTGGTCCTCATATCTCTTACTTTGCCCAAGCACTACCTCATTTTGATGACCCAATTGTACCCATTTCTTCAGTTGGTTGATTTGACTGATGACATTTAACTATTACTTTTGTATACCTACTGGTTTTCAATGTCTCTGAAGTTCCAGATAAAGCATAGTCCCACTGGGCCAATCAAACCAGAATTGCTCTCCAGTTTTTTAGTCAGGGAGGAGGGCTCAGACAGAAGCATCTCTCTCCAAGTGGTAAAAGTTTTATATTTATGTATTTAAATACTGTTACTGCCATCTAAAGGGTTTCCCTGTTGGCTCTGGATCATGTCACTTATCCCTTGAAGAATTTAGCCCTTGGTCCACTGTAACTCTCTTCAACACCCACCTGTCATAATTTATGTTGATTTCAATATCCACCAGATAGCTATCCAATAATACTCTTGTTATTCATTCCTTGAATTTCTCCTCCCCAATGACTTTGTCCTTGACCTAAAACTTAGCACCTATTCCCACAGCCAGACCATGGCACTACTAATAACTATACCTCTCCATTAACCTGTTTTTTTTAAAAATTTATTTATTTATTTTAATTGAAAGCTAATTAGTTTACAATATTGTAGTGATTTTTGCCATACATCAACATGAATCAGCCATGGGTGCACATGTGTTCCCCATCCAGAACCCCTTTCCCACCTTCCTCCCCATCCCATCATCACACTTATCCAGGCTTTAATCTACATCCAAGGTTCCACTCTTATACTAGACCCCATACTCCATCCTTAGTCAGTAACTCACCTCATGATATTTCCCTCTATCCCCTCCCTTTTAGATCATTCCTATGAAAATCCACCTGCTATAATATCTCCCATTCAAAAAGGAACTGGTGTCCCAACTGCTATCAGCTTTATAAAACACCAATAAAACCTCTCTCTACCTGTCACTCCTTATTCTACCTATTCTACTTTATTTTTCTCCATAGTGCTTATTATACTATGGAGAAAGAAATTATATATTTATTTGTTTGTCACCTGTGTATCCTCGCTAGAATATAAATTTCCCAGTAAGAGACAGTTTTGTTCTATTAAATATTTCTAGTTGCCTAGACGTTGGCCTAGAACATAAGGCACTCAATTAAAATCTGATTAAGTAAGTAATCTTTCATGCAAGGGATCAAGGCATCTTCATGAGTTATCCTCATTTACAAGCACTAAGGAGCAAGGCTGCTCCCTTCTGTGTCTCTACTTCTATAGTATCTCTAGATGTCTTGACCAAGGTAATTTATTATCTTTTTTCTGCCTCTGTAGCATGTTATACTCAACAAACCTGTTCCCTGAACCACTAGTTCTCCTAAGCATCATTGATAACATACATCCATCTTTTTCTCTATAGTTCATATAGTTGGTCTTTTCCTGTTTGGTTCACATCCAAAATCAAATTCATTATAACTGTATATGCTTCAATTATATTCACTTGATCACATATCCATAGACAATATTAGAAATCATCCCCGACCATACTACTCAGTAATGGAAAAACTAACATCTACACATATGAGAGGCAGTGATACAAAACCTTCTTGAGTATTACAGTGCTTCCATTGATAATGACTTCAAGACCATTTGACCACCCATTAACTGCAACATCTAGATGCCTCTTCTGATTACCATGTCTTGTATGACAAGCCAGTGTATTCCAGATTGCCAGGTTGCCAGGTGGGTGGTTGAGTGGAATAGAGAGCATTCACAATGTTAATGAGGACTTTAGAGAAGTCTAACTAGTGTAGGTTAAAACTTCATGTAATCTACCTAAACTGTGTGGACCTGCACCTAGTCTATTATTATTCAATTACAAATAAGAGTGGTTAATGAGTTAATACAGAACCTTAGGCATTGTTCTTTGGTAACTTGTCTCCATTGTCCAGTAAGCATATAAAGCTAGTCTGTTACTCCACAGTGACATAACAAATTACTATGATAACTCATACCACTCTTCATTTATCTTACTTGTCCTGAGAAGTATAATGGAAATAATATTCTCTTTACTAGAGATGTTAATTCAAGCACTGCTGCTAGCAATCTAATTACATTTTCACTGATAAGATCCTTGCTTTGAAAAGGGAAAGTGACATTTAAATATTTACAGTGTGACTATTTACACACAATTCCAATTATCCTTAGAAATATTTCTGTGAAAGCAAACAAGAAAAGCCATGCTGGTAGCTTCAAGATGGAAATATTCAATACTCATTGTTCTATTGAATTTAATACCAAATATGAATCATTTGGAAACTCGATTAAAACTATAAGTAGAAAGCAACTATCTAGTATCTAATCAAAATAATCCCTTTAATACTATCTTATAGCCTTTGAAATAAAAAGGCAGCTAATAAGAAGACTGCAACCTTGTGAGGATGATGTATCAAAACCAAAACAAACTCAGCATCATTTCTGCACAAAAGCTGTTAACCCCATAAAGCAGTGCTGCTGCTAATTTGCTTAAATTAGAACTATGTAAATCTGAGAATACCAGAGTGTCACTCTCCATTTCCCGCAGAATCTGAGAAAATTTACAAGTTTTTGTTTATTTGTCATGTTGGTGTGACACTAATATTGTGTAACAGATACACTGCTTCTAAATGCACATGCTCCAAAAATTCATGATACGGACCCATGTTCACCATTATCACATGTTCTCAGGGGACTAGACAAGGAGGGTGGTGATGTCTTATTAACAGACTACAGGTCTCTAGGATAGGAAATCAAAGATGTATCCCCATTTCCTTTAATGTTAAAAATATAGGAACATACAAGCATTTTTAATGTGTGTCTTTTTGCTAAAGTTTGAAGGATGATATTGACAAAAAGCCACAATAAGAAACTTTAAAGATTCAAGTGAGCCACAGTTAAGAAAGGATAAATTGAAATCAACACCTTTCCCAATGAGCCTAGATCCATTTATACTGCTCCCTTCCTCCACCATGTAGTATTGATTAGTTTCAATTCCAAATACCTGTCTTCTGACATTTTATTTATAATATTTAGGACAAACCACTATGTATCCCTAGACAGGAACCTTACACTGTCTTGTCCCACACTTTGGCTCATGTGTTTCCAGCTCCTGAAAAGTCCTGTGCCTTCATTCTCATAACAAAATCCTAAAATCCTCAAGTTTGATTTAATTCTTAATTTTAGGGAGACCCTGAAGCCATTAAGGCTAGAACAATAAGGGAATTCTGAAAATCATTTGTGACCAAACTCCTTTTATTTTTTTAACTGAAAAGAACTCAGGCGTTCCAGCAAGTTTGTGTGACTTACTCCAGTATAAGAGGCAGGCATGTACTGGCTCCATGCCCACATCCCCCTAATTCCTAATGCAAAGCATTCTATGATTTCTCCAACTCAGCTGTGACTCTCTCTCTCCCTGGTCTCCCTTGGCCTTGAACGTCCGTTGCATTTATTTGACAATCACTGTGCTGTGTGCCCGGTTGCTCAGTCAGGTCCGAGTCTTTGTGACTCCATGGACTGTAGCCCAACAGGCTCCTCTGTCCATGGGATTCTCCAGGCAAGAGTACTGAAGTGGGTTGCCATGCCCTCCTCCAGGGGATCCTCCTGACCCAGGGATCAAATCTGCATCTCTTATATCTTCTGCATTGAAAGGCAGATTCTTCACCACTGGCACCACCAATGACCTTCCCCCACTATGTGTGCCTAATAACTCCACCTGGATCCTAAGATTCTCCTCACAGCATCTGACACAAAGCAACCATCAATAATACTTGCTCCACCTTACCACAATATTTGCAACAGCCAGTGTTCTATGTTATAGATATGTTGAATACTTGAACTCAACTGGAATTATATGTCAGCAATGTGCAAGAGCAAACTTGATTAGCTTCCTTTAGTCCAAAAGCCAAAATCCTTATTCCATTTGTTCAATTCAATGGCAGCAGCCGCAAAACACTCCCAAGACTTCCAAGATCCTCATTATACTGTTCTGTGCATGGAACCAAGATTCTGTGGATGTTCAGAAATAGGGGACCAAATTTAAAGGGACAGAAAAATGTGGAGCCGATTTGTTAAGCTGAACGAGGGACCAAGTGATGCTGTGATGTGTGGCAGAGAGAACATGGGCTACAGATCATAATTTCTGGGGAAGCTCCCTGACTTCCATCCTGCTGACATTGAGGAATCTGCTGAGTCTGACCTTTGGTTTCCCTCTTCTTTAACTCAGGTGGTGGGATAAAGATTTCTGAGGTATCTCGTATCTGCTCTTCCAATTCCTACATGCCTGTGACTGTCATCACCAACTGGCCATCTCTGCAGGCCCCAAGGATCTTGTCACCACTGAAAGTAACTGATGCCACTCTTGCTGCCATGGCAACCACATCTGCCTAGGATAATTTCACATGTACAAGGACCTTGAGCAAGGAGAACAATAAGACACTGCGTGGCGATGGATAAACATGCCTGTTCTTGCCTCTGCTGCTCCCTGCCAGTGAAAGCCACCTCAGGGAGGTCTTAACCAGAAAATATCCAATTTCCATGCCAGACACCTGACTCTCACAGATACATTCCTTTCCAATCTGATATCCCAGCCTCCCACACACCCAAGGATTCGGGAATCCCTATGTCCCAGGTGTCAACTAGACCCATCCCATCCTCCCTGTCACTGAGTCATTGTTTCATGATTAACTTTCTCTATCTTCTAAACATATCTGATGTGTATCTTTTTCTGATACCTTAGTTTTTTCCATCTTTTATTTTGATGTGCTAGGACAAAGTTTTCACTCTACTGCTGTTCTCACAAAGGTTCTTGGTCTTGGGCTCTTGCATAAAATTCCTTTTAAAGAAGAGTCTTCATCAAAGTCCTGGCTAAGGAGCTTTGGCTTTTCTTCAGGAAGCTCCACAAAATGCATGCACATCTAGTGATGCCCGCTGGCGTGGCAGCCATGCTTCTTACCCTGAATCCTCAGACTGTGGTTCTTTCTGCGCATCCTCTCACACTCTAAAACTCTGCCAGAGGTTTTTCCTGTTCCTCTTTGGTGAGAATGGTTTCCTGTTTGGCAGTCAAGCTGGAAACCAATTCTTTGATTTTATAGAAAGATGCTAACACACGTCCAGATTTACACGCAAACCAATTACATCCCGCTCCCAATCAGGTCCATAATCCTAATGCTGAAAACAGGTGTATATAGAACCAGCACCACAACCACTACAATCTTTAAACGGCACCTGTTATGCAACTACTTGCTTATAATGTGGCGCACAACATTTAACCACAATGGATGCCGTCCTCTTGAAAATTACAGCCCAAGGCACACAAACCATAAGATGCATTCAGGGAGCATAAAAGAATATGTAAGCCAATATATAAACATACAGTTTAATAAATTCATACTAGGTAGGTGAACAGTTCACTCTTAAGATTTGTTTGCTCTTGATTACTACAATTCTCCAAGGAGAAAGTCAGAAAGCTATATATTTTTAAATAGATAAGCACTAAGTTTTGCTTCAGAAATTATAACCAGAAGCCAAAAATGTCTCCAAACTCATTACTATCTGATATGAAATATAGAGACGAGCTGGGATCAATAAACATTTCTACACAGAGTGTTATTTCATCAGTCTTGAAATCACCCAAAGGCCCTAGTGGTACAAATGGGCAGAAGCACTCTAGAAATGCTCCACAGGGTATTGAATGGTCTTCCCCACATCAGCAAGTAGGCAATGGATCCAGATTTAAAGCTTTGCTAAAACTACTTATTAATTACCATTGGTTTATTGTTCCTCAATACAAGTAGCAACTGGACTATCCTACCTCCTAAATACAGCTGGCCTTAACCTCCATTTGAGGTACAACAGTAATAATTTATTTTTAGATGCTTGATTCTAAGCTTATAGACAGACTCTAAGATGACAGCAAAGACCACATAGGTAACTGTTACAAATAAATGCTCTTTGGGATGTGTTTTACTAAGAGAAGTTCTCGCTGTTGTTTGAGATAAGTTTAATAGTAAAAAAATATTCCCAGAACTTGGCTGATTCTGACCCATAACATTAGAATGGCTAATATGTAAGCAGATTAGTGAAGAAAAAGAATAAAATCAGGGCAATATCTCCAACTCCCCTACCCGTAAAAACAATCTTCCACTTTACATTTACATTCTCTTGAAGTACATTATTAATGCTCCCCATATATGATGATCAGTCAGCTACATCTGTCATAATTCAGGCTGCCCTGCCAACCATAGTTTGGATCAGACAGTCTAGACACAGTTGGTAAATCATGCCTTCTGACATATTTGCCACAGTGGTATATTCTTTGCAATTAATTTCCCCTTAATTTCTGACTAGCATTCATGGTAGAATCTGGCATATATTAATGGCCCTCTACTCACCCACAACTTCATTAATAATAGGGACATGTTAGAAAATAGAATATTTTTCATTTCTAAAAAAATAAGTGCTGCATTCATTTTTACAAGTATTTTACAGTTTTTAACAGGGGAGGTGGTAAATGTGGGAGAAAACAGAAATAACAGGCAGCCAACAAATACGTAAGTTATCCAGAATGCAAAAAAAAAGGGCTTCCCAGGTGGCTCAGCAATAAAGAATCTGCCTGCAATGGAGGAGATGCAGGGTCAATCCCTGGGTCAGGAAGATACCCTGGAGAGGGAAATGGCAACCCAATCCAGTATTCTTGCCTGGAAAACCCCATGGACAGAGAAACCTGGCCGGCTATTCTTTTGCCCAACTCGCAAAAGAGTGGGACAAGACTTAGCAACTAAACAACACAATGCTGAATGATACACAATATATTTTTGGAGAAAGTATAACATTGAAATATTGGTGAAGAAAATTTAAAACTTAGAAGTATCATTTTTATGAGTAGAAGGACTCACTGTCATAAAGGTTTCAGTTTCCACTAAATTATCAGAGTAATGGACTCGATGTCATTCAAACAAAATATCAACACATTTTAATTAAATTTGACAAACTACTTTTGAAATTTATTTGAAAGAATAAAAGACCGGGAATAGAGAAAATATTATTGGAAATGATCAAGGTAGATAGATATTGCCACACATATCAAGATCTATTCTAAAACAATAGTAATTAGGGTAGTGTGCTCTTGACCTGGTGACAAACAAATAAAAAAGCAAAATAAAGAGTCTATATGTTTTTAATCTGCATAATTAGTATAATGATCCATGCAACATTTGACAATTTATTAAATATTTATTGCTTATATTGATCAATGTTGATATGTTGATACATTCAGACTTAGTTTTTTTTCATTTTAATCTATGCAGTATTTCATCATGTGAACAGACCTTAAATTTTTCAGTCTTCTATGTATATTTAGGTTGGTCCTCAGTTTTGCACTCATACATGGTCTGATGAATACGTTCATTTTTGTGCACTTGCATGAAGGGATTTCTAAAATAAAATTATACTTTGTCCATAAGAGATGCTTATCTTCAAAGTTATAAGTTGTTTTACAAAGGAATTACAGTATGTTACATTTCCATCAGAGGTCATCTTAACCTACAATTCACCAATTTGGTATTTTCAATTTTTTTTAAATTTTTGCCTATTTGGGTAGCATGAACTTGTATTTTTCCTTTAGTTTCATTTACCTGGTTACAATTGCAAATTAGTATATATATATATATATATATTATAAATATTGTCATATATATAGTATATATGTTGGTCATTCTGGTTTCCTCTTTAATTACTATTGACATTTTTGCCCTTTTTCCCTATTTTATTCTGATTATATCACCTTTGCCTTCCTATTTAAAAAAATATTTTTGTTATAAACTACTCATGCATGTAAATGTTTTAAAAAATAAAACCAAAATATGCATCATGTAACTATGATGTAACTTTTTAATAACATTCTCTTTTTACTAAACTTGTTTCTCATTTTTTAAAAACATAATCATTCCAGATAAGCTTGATATCCATGCTCACCTTCTTCTTTCTTGTACAGTATTGGATAGCATATTTAAACCTTAAAGAAAAGTTATCGCTATATAGGTATTTAACTTCATAAACTTCTTTTTCTTTTTTTTTTTACTCAACATTATACCTCATGATAATACTTGGAGCACATAATCATTTTGATTTTTCACAGATGTTATATGAATATGTTATAATTTGTTTATTAATTTTCCTCTAGTGAATATTTATACTGTCTTCAGTTTTTTACCATTGTAAGCAGTTTAGCATCAAATATTCTTATTACAGCATAAAGAGACAGAAAGATATGACACTGGAAGAGGACCCCTCCAGGTCAGAAGATGTCAAAAATACCACTGGGGAAGAGCAGAGGGCAATTACTAACAGCTCCAGAAAGAATGTAGCATCTGGGCCAAAGAGGAAACATAGTTGTGGATATGTCTGATGGTGAAAGTAAAGTCCAATGCTGTAAACAATATTGCGTAGGAACCTAGAACGTTAGGTTCATGAATCAAAGTAAATTAGATGTGGTCAAGCAGGAGATAGCAATAGTGAACATCTACATCTTAGGAATCAGTGAACTAAAATGGACAGGAATGGGCAAATTTAAATCAGATGACCATTATATCTACTACTATGGGAAAGAAACCCTTAGAAGAAATGGAGTAACCCTCATAGTTAACAAAAGAGTCCAAAATGCAGTACTTGGGTGCAATCTCAAAAACAAAAGAATGAGCTAGGTTTGTTTCCAAGGCAAACCATTGCCCTAGTCTATGCCCCAACCACTGAAGTCAGTGAAGCTGAAGTCAAACTGTTCTCTGAAGACCTATAAGACCTTCTAGAACTAACACACACAAACACACACACACAAATGTCATTTTCATTATAGGAGACTGAAATGCAAAAGTCAAGAGACACCTGGAATAACAGGGAAGTTTGGCCTTAGAGTACAAAATGAAGCAGGGCAAAGGCTAACAGAGTTTTGTCAAGAGAATACACTGGTCATAGAAAATACCCTTTTCCAACACCCCAAGAGATGATTCTACACAAGGACATAATCAGGTGATCAATACCAAAATCAGATTGATTATATTCTTCGCAGTTAAAGATGGAGAAGTTCTATACAGGCAGCAAAAACAAGACCGGGAACTGACTGTGGCTCAGATCATGAGTTCCTTATTGTAAAATTCAGGCTTAAATTGAAAAGAGAAGGGAAAACCACTAGGCCATTCAAGTATGACCTAAATAAAATCCCTTATGATTATACAATGGAGGTGATGAATAGATTCAAGGAGTTAGATCTGGTAGACAGATTTCCTGAAGAATTTCCTGAAGAATTACTACAGAGGTTTCTAACACTACAGGAAGCAGTGATCAAAACAACCCCAAAGGAAAAGAAATGCAAGGAAGCAAACTGGCTGTTAAGGAGGCTTTACAAATAGCTGAGGAAAGAAGAGAAGTGAAAAGGAAGGAAGAAAGGGAAAGATATACCCAACTGAAGGCAGAGTTCCAGAGAACAGCAAGGAGAGAAAAGAGGTCTTCCTAAGAGAACAATGCAAAGAAATAAAGGTAAACAATAGAATGGGAAACTAAAGGTCTCTTCAAGAAAATTGGAGGTATCAAGGGAATATTTCATGCAAGGATGGGCAGAATAAAGGACAGAAACATAAAGGACCTAAGAGAAGACTCTTCATGGCAAATAGATGGGGAAACAGTGGAAACAGTAACAGACTTTATTTTCTTCAGCTCCAAAATCACTGCAGATGGTGACTGCAGTCATGAAATTCAAAAATGCTTCCTCCTTAGAAGAAAAGTTATGACTAACCTAGACAGCATATTAAAAAGCAGAGACATTACTTTGCCAACAAAGGTCCGTCTAGTCAAAGCTATGGTTTTTCCTGTAGTCATGTTTGAGTCATGTTTGGATGAGAGAGTTGGACTGTAAATAAAACTGAGTGTCAAAGAATCTATGCTTTTAAACTGTGGTGTTGGAGAAGACTCCTGAGAGTCCCTTGGACTCCAAGGAGACCCAACCAGTCCATCCTAAAGGAAATCAGTCCTAAATATTCATTGGAAGGATTGACACTGAAGCGGAAACCCCAATACTTTGACCACCTGATGCAAAGAACTGACTCATTGGAAAAGACCCTGATACTGGGAAAGATTGAAGGCAAGAGGAGAAGGGGACAACAGAGGTTTAGATGGTTGGATGGCATCACCGACTCAATGGACATGAGCTTAAGTAAACTCTGGGAGTTGGTGATGGACAGGGAGACCTTTCATGCTGCATTCCATGGGGTCGCAAAGAGTTAGACATGAGTGAGTGACTGAACTGAACTGAACTGAACAGAATCAGAAGAGATTAAGAAGAGGTGGTACGAACATAGAAGAACTAAAAGTAGTCTTCAGGACCCAGATAACCATGATGGTATAGTCACTCACCTAGAGCCAGACATCCTGGAGTGTGAAGTCAAGTGGGCCTTAGGAAGCATCATTACAAACAAAGCTAGTGGAGGTGATGGAATTCCAGCAAAGCTATTAAAAATCCTAAAAGATGATGCTGTTAAAGTGCTGCACTTGATATGCCAGCAAATTTGGAAAACTCAGCAGTGGCCAAAGGACTAAGAAACATCAGTTTTCCTTTCAATCTCAAAGAAAGGCAATGCCAAAGAATGTTCCAACTACCATAAAACTGCACTCATTTCACATGCTAACAAGGTTATTCTCAAAATCCTTCAATATGAACATGAGGGGGTTGGGGGAGGATGCAGAGGGTGGGATGTATGGAGGAAGTAACATGGAAATTTACATTACCATATGTAAAATAGATAGCCAATGGGAATTTGATGTATGACTTAGGAAACTCAAACTCGAGCTCTATGTCAACCTAGAGGGGTGGGATGAGGAGGAATATGGGAGGGAGATTCAAAAGGGAGGGGACATACATACACTGATTCATGTTGATGTTTGGCAGAAATCAACACAATTCTAGAAAGCAATTATCCTTCAATTAAAAAAATAATTTAAAATATTTTTTAAATTATTGTTTTAAAAATCTTTCAAGCTGGGATTCAGTAGCATGTGAACTAAGAACTTCCAAACATACAAACTGAGTTTCGAAGAGGCAAAGGAATCAGAGATCAAATTGCCAGCACTTGTTGGATTATAGAGAAAGCAAGGAAGTTCCAGAAAAACATCTACTTCTGCTTCATTGATTATGCTAAAACCTTTGATTGTGTGGTCACAGCAAACTGTGGAAAATTCTTAAAGAAATGGGAGTCCCAGACCACCATACTCATACCCTGAGAAATCTGTATGCAGGTCTAGAAGCAACAGAACCAGACACTGAACAACTGACTGGTTCAAAATTGGAAAAGGAGTATGACAAGGCTATACATTGTCACCCTGCTTATCTAGCTTATATGCAGAATACATCATGTGAAATGCTAGGCTGTATGAATCATAAGCTGGAATCAAGTTTGCCAAGAGAAATATCAATAACCTCAGATATGCAGTGATACCACTTGAATGGCAGAAATCTTGCATTGTGAATAGGAACTAAAAGTCATCTTGATGAGAGTGAAAGAGGAGAGTGAAAAAGTTGGCTTGAAATACAACATTGAAAAAAACAAAGATCATGGCATCTGGTCCCATCACTTCATAGCAAATAGATGGGGCAAAAGTGGAAGCAGTGACAGGGTTTATTTTCTTGGCTCCAAAATCACTGTAGATGGTGACTACAGTCATGAAATTAAAAGACACATGTTCCTTGGAAGAAAGGCTATTGCAAACCTAGGCAGCATATTAAGAAGGAGAGACATCACCTTGCTGGCAAAGGTCTGTATAGTCAAAGCTGTGGTTTTTCCAGTAGTCATGTATGGATGTGAGAGTAGGACATAAAGAAGGTTGAGTGTCAAAGAACTGATGTCTTCAAATTGTGATACTGGTAGACTCTTGAGTGTCCTTTGGACTGCAAGAAGATAAAACCAGTCAGTCTTAAGGGAAATCAACCCTGAATATTCATTGGAAGGACTGTTGCTGAAACTGAAGCTCCAATACTTTGACCATCTGATGTAAAGAGCCAACTCATTGGAAAGGACCGTGATGGTGGGAAAGATTGAAGGCAAAGAAGAGGATGGCAGAGGAGGAGATGGTTAGATATCATCATGACTCAATGGACAAACTCCAGGAGATAGTGAAGGATAGAGAAGCTTGGCATGCTGCAGTCCTTGAGGTCGCGAAGAGTCAGACACAACTTAGTGACTGAAAACAACAAATATATTTCTGTGACCTGAAGTCAACATGATATTGTAACTTGGCAAGATTGCTTGTAACTTACAATAATTATGTTACACAACAGTTTTTCTGAATATTCATACATTTACAGTTATTTCTACCATCTTATTTTGTAGTTTCTACTTACCATCCATTTCTTGGCCTCATTTTTTCCTGTCTTTGATTAGACTGATTAAAAAAAAAACCTTATATATTTGTTTGAAAGCTAAAGATTAAAAATTTCCTTTTAATCTTTCTTAAAGAAAACTCTTTCTTAAAGTATTAAGGTATCTCTTAATATGTGAATTTTTCTAAAAGTCAAATTTCTTCAACTTTATATACTCTTCTTAATAATATGATTTATTCACCCTTGAACTTTACAACATATCTTACTGTTGCATTGAGCTTTTATCTTATTTGTGTTGGGGGAAAGCACTGTCAACAGTTAAATTTCATTACCTTTTCTTGAAGTTTCTATTATATTTTTTGTAATTCATACCTTCTCTCTGGGTTAACTTTTCTTTTTGCTGAATTACATTTACTTCATTAAGCACCATGGATTAGTAAATTCTCCAAGTCTTTGTCAGACTTTTTTTTTTTTTCCATTTTGCCCTCACTCTTGAAAGTGTTTGGTTAGATAACAAACTCAGTTAACTGGTATTTTCCCTCAGCTCAGTGAAGTTGTCTGAGAGTGTTTATCAGTGATGAAGACCTGATGGGACCAAGGGATAGAGGCTACCAGAGCTGTGTCCAAACAGGAAGTAGGGAAAATTTACCCTTTTCTTTCTAGAATACTTTCTTAATTTTGGCCAGGTAGACACACGTTGGACTGCACATATGTCCATCTCTTCTACTGCCCACACCAACTTGCATATAACCACTTATCTGGGTCAGGCTCTAAGCTAACCATTTCACACACGGTCTGCAATCACCTGACAACCTTATAATGACCCCAGTATAATGACAACTACTGGGGGAATTTAATTATTAAAACCTTATTGCAGACTTCAGGTTACATCAACATGGTAGACTGAGCTAATAGACACCTTGATCTTACTGAAACTACAAACAAATGATGGGGAAAATATAATGGACATTTAAAAGCATAACCCAAACAAAGTATAACATATAGAGGGACTAAGTGCAAAGCACTAAGCAGGCTAAGTAAGATGGTTCATTAATGGGTATTCCTGCAATAGCTGATTCTACAAGGCCAGGTGAGCCAGCCTTTCCTGAGGTTCTCCATGCAAGGCTTGCATGCAGATCTCCATGTCACCACATATCTGGACATCTTCTCTGGCCATGCTGGCCCAATGTTAAGTTCAAGGCAGGCACATGGGCACAGCTTGCCCAGCGCTGCGCCTCAAAGCCTACAGGGTCAAGGTCAGCCTTCAGACCATTCTTTGCTGCCTCAGGCATTGGGCACTGCAAGTGTGGATGCTGCCACATTCCCCTTAGGACTATTGAAAAATTGAAACCTAGATTTGTCTTCATCTCAGAGGCACAATGTAGGAAAAGGTCATTTATCTCAGAAAACATAAAAGAACTTGGATTACTTTGTCAGGATTTTTATTTCAAAACTGCCAGATTGATTTTTCATACATGCCTACATCTAGGCATAAGTTTTAGCAATCTTATTTGGAAAGAAATGATATTTAGAGAGAAAACAAATCCCTGCCTCTGAAATTGGCTACAGGAATGAAGCTATACTACATTTTAACCCCTACCACCCTTGCAACTCACTGATTTCCAGCTCAAAATTTCTGTGTGAGTTTTGGCTAGGATTCTTTCAGTTGCGAGTAACAGAAAACCCAATTTGAGCCAGCATAAATGAAAAGGGGAACTTCTTAGATGAAATCGCTAAAACACCTAGGTCTTTTTTCCAAGGGTCCAAAAGTCGCTGACACTTGGTCTGTCCCTGCTATTTTATTCTACTTTCTTTCACGTTAACTTTATTCTCAAGGTGACAAAATAGCTCTGCTCATATATTCATCCTGGAGCCAACCACAGTGGCTGTGGGAATATGATGTTCTGATCGGGAGATCTGAGGCACATACCAGCCACACACACCCTTGCCCCATGCATGGAGAATAGATGAGGATTTCCCAAGAGGAAACTGAGGTGATTTATCCAGAACACAGTGAATGGATGTTACACGATGCAAACAATACATGCCTACTGCAATCTTAATTAAGTTAAATAATGGCAATTAGCACACTTGCACTTCATATACAAACTTAAGGGTACCTAAAATTATTTTTAAGTCTAAGGATTTAACTTGCATATAAAATAAAACAGACTGACAACAAACTTTCTAAGCATTCTCCACTCATTTTAGTCAAACAGTAGGACAAATAAATGAAATCTCATAGGCCTCATGAACAATTTGTTGCTGATGTTGCTGTAAAATAATTTGTTGTTTTAGAGATGATGAAGAGAGAAGGCACTCAAAATCAAATATACAGATTGAGCCTGATCCCTGAATTCTGGTCTTGAAAAACAAACAAACAAACAAAAAAAAGAGTGTGCCAGCATTAAGTATAGCGTTCCTTCTCTGATTTTTGTTGTCTCTATTTTTTACATTAAAAATTTATGTGTGGTTCCTAAGAGAGCTAAAGTAATTAGAGACGAAAAATTCTTTAATTCTCAATGATTCATACTCCCTCCCTCTCTGTAGGATTTCATAGGAAACTGCTTTGACGTATCATCAGCTGTAAATTACTTTAATGGCTTCTCTACTGCATTTAACTCCTACCTATGAAAGTGATTTAGTTCCTTAATTTGTGCAACACCTGAACACATAAACATCAATACCATTCAGAGATCTAGAAGAATGTCATTTGCTATAGTACTTAAGAGCAAATTAAATTTGTCACCAAAAAATATTAGTCATTTTAACATTCATTTCAGTGTAATCAAATAGTTTCAATTAGATTAACAGCCCTGAATTCTTTGCAGACGTTTTCATAGATAAGAATTTTATTAAACATGAGAATAGGTATTGCTAAAATAATAGTATTTCAAGAACCCTGATGTCTAATATATCTGAAAATTAAGACTAGCAGTCATTGAGTACCCTTGTGTGCAGAGAAGGTACTATATTCTCTAAAAGCATTTGCATGCACTGACAATATGCATTGATTTTGAAAACATTAACTGATAAGGATTCATTTTTTAAATTCTAAGTCTGTTCAAAATGTATGTGTCCCTCAAAGTAACAAGTAAACTGTTATTTGGGCTCTCTTGATGGCTCAATGGTAAAGAATGCACCTGCCAACCAGTTCAGTTCCTGGTTCTGGAAGCTCCCCTGGAGAAGGAAACGTCAGCCCACCCTAGTATTCTTGCCTGGAGAATTCCATGGACAGAAGAGCTTGATGGGCTACAGTCCATAGGGTCACAAAAGAGTCAGACACAACTTAACAACAAGTAAGTAAGTGTTAGTCGTTCAGTCATGCCCGACTCTGTACCCCATGGACTGCAGCCCACCAGGCTCCTCTGTCCATGAGATTTTCCAGGCAAGGATACTGGAGTGGGTTGCCATTTCCTTCTCCAGGGGATCTTCCCAACCCAAGGATCGAACCCAGGTCTCCTGCACTTCAGGTAGATTCTTTACCAACTGAGCTACAAGGGAAGCCCATAACAAACTGTTATTTGGTATACTGGATACACCATCTGTATAGATTCAAGTATCATAGGTTCAAGACCTTGAGTTCAGGCTAAATTTAAAATAAAGGTGATCACAGATAAATACACTTTAATTAAACTGATAGGGCATTTTTGACAACTGAAGAAATAGAGCACTTTTCTCATCTTGTCAGTCAGTCACTGCAGTATTTCTATTTCTGTACTCTGCTTTTTTCAGTATCTCATAAAATATTCAGGGAGTTAGGAAAATGTGTGTTAATTACATTTACAAATTGGTAAGATACATATATGTGCACACATGCACACATAATCATATGTAAATTCCAAAAGTTCTTGCTTAGGGTGGAGTGGCAGAATGAGATAGGCATTATTAATTAAAATAGCAAATAAAGAAGAGAAGTTAGTACTAAATCATAAATGAAACAATACATTGTATAAAACAAAGAATTGTCAGTAAAAGGTGATTGATTAAGAATAGGAATATTTTAGAAATGAATATGTGAAATAAAGACAAAAATTAAAAACCTTAGCCTTTAAATTAAATATAGTTCTATTTGAAAATCTATATTTGTTAGTTAAATTACGGATTTAATAAATCCACATTGAGAAACTAGCTATCTGGGAATAAGGAGACCCTAAAGTGACAATTTCTCACTAGACCTAAGTTACTTTTGGATATCAAGAAGAGAAAATCTTTAAAAGGCAAGTTGTACTTTTATAAGAGAGAGAAAAAACTAAGTTGAGATATTGTGTATGTGTGCATGTTAGTTTCTCAGTCATGTCTGACACTATGCGACTCTATGCACTATAGCCTGCCAGGCTCCTCTGTCCATGGAATTCTCCAGGCAAGAATGCTAGAGTGGGTTGCCATTCCACATAGACATTAAAAAGAGTGAAATACTGCCATTTCAGCAACATGGATGAACCTAGAGAATACTATACTTCTGTAAGTCAGAAAAAGAAAGACTAATACATGATATTCCTTATATGGGGAATCTAAAAAATAATACAAATGAATCTATATACAAA
Source organism: Cervus canadensis (assembly GCF_019320065.1). Taxonomy (NCBI): domain Eukaryota; kingdom Metazoa; phylum Chordata; class Mammalia; order Artiodactyla; family Cervidae; genus Cervus; species Cervus canadensis. The sequence goes on from NC_057390.1 coordinate 34,424,197, forward strand.
AACATATTCACAGACATAGAAAACAATCTTCTGCCTACCAAAGGGGAAAGTGAGATGGGAAGGGGCAAATTAGGACTAACAGATACAAACTACTATATATAAAATAGATAAACAATAAGAATTTACTATCTAGCACAGGGAATTACGTTCAACATCTTATAATAATCTACAATAGAATATAATCAGAAAAAATAATGGAATCACTAATGAAGTACATCTCAAACTAACACAATATTGTAAATCAACTACACTTCAATAAAAAAAACCAAGTTAAACATATGAAGGAAAAACAATATAAGCATCCTAGAAAGCCCCTTTCTTCATAGCTTTAACCTTCCTCCACCAAGCACCTCTGTATTTACATGCTATCTATTCCTTTGAAGATCTTTCTCACCCTAAACCTACTCAGCTCAGAGAACATATTCTCTGTATTATCTTTCCAGAAACTTTCTAGCTATTTTCCAAAGCTCCCACCTCTGTGTTCCCACGTACTTCGTTTACTTTAAAAATTCATCACCACAATTAATATTTAAGTAGGATTTATTGTCATTCTACTCTGGCTTTTACATACCCATGACAACTGTATGAGGTGGTGCTACTTAATTTAAAAATAAAGAATCTGAGGTCTTCAATGGTACATTGACTGACCATGGTCACAAGGCTAACATGTAATAGCAGCAAGTTTACCCCCAGGAGATCTCACAGTAAAATACCTCCCTATGACCCACTTCCACTGACGATTCTGACCCTGAACATATTGGGTTGTGTTGAGTCTCTGACTGAAAGGCTGGCTTTTGAGGAGAGCACTTCTTGTTCATATTTTCACATCAGAGAGTAACAAAAGCACTAGCACCTTGTAAACCACCCTCAAATGTCTGCTGAATAAATGAATGAATAAACAAGTGACTGAAAGTTTGCTACTTATTGATTAAAATTTTCTTCAGTAAAATAAGACAATGCTTATTAAGTTCCATATAAACACTAAGTGGCCTGCCATTCTGTTCTCTTTTTCACTGGTGTGTGTGTGTGTGTGTGTGTGTGTGTGTATACATACATATTGCTGTTTAATTACCAAGTCTCATACACACATATACATACATATATATGGGTTTCCCAGGTGACAATAGTGGTAAAGAACCCACTTGCCAAGGCAGGAAACACAAGAGATGCACGTACAATCCCTCGGTCAGGAAGATCTCCTGGAGGAGGGCATGGCTACCCATTACAGTATTCTTGCTTGAAGAATCCCATCGACAGAGGAGCCTGGTAGGCTACAGTCAATGGGGTCACACAGAGACGGACACAACTGAAGAGACTTAGCACACAGGCATATGTATGTGTGTGTATATATATATACATATGTGTATGTATGTATGTATCAGGACTAATTAAATGGAAATATATCCATGATTAAATAAATTTTACAGGTTTTTCTTAGTCCTCCAAATTTTATCCATCTCTTTTTATAACTGCATATTTAACTTTTTCAAAAGAAGGATTTGCCTTTTAATGGGAAGTCGGCACTTCATCATAAAGATAAAACACAATGTGCTCAACTTATTCTGTTTCTAGAAGGTTCCTTTTTATCTTGAATACTTAGCCAGTAGAAAAGATAGCTTCCAAAACATATATATATTTCAGGCATGAGAGATCAGAGCTCTACTAGACTGAAAAGAAAGAAAAATGACGCTTCTGTTTCTGTTGTACTGAAAGATATAATTTGCAAATGCTCCATTATCGCTCAACTTCTGTTCCAGAGTCTATGAGAGCTGAACAAGGAAAGAACTTGCATATCTGAAAAAATCAGTCAGCTCTGAGTTTCAGTTTGACTAATGATGCATTCCTCAAAGTCTTGATTGTTTGGATTACATGACTTTTTACTCAAATAGCATTTTGTGTGTTTCCCAGCAAACTATTTCTAAAGAATCATTTTCATAATTGCATTTTTAAAACCCCAGCACTTAGGATACTGGTAGCATTAGCAATTACATTACAAAGTCTGTCTGTAATTACTGTTGATACCCTCAATGGCAATGATTCTTCATGGTTTGGGAGCCCATACCCTTTGAGCATTTGATAAAATCTATGGATTCTCTTTCCACACACCCCCAGCACCCCCCGCCACCCCCCACCAAAAAAAAACACATATATGAAAACAGATAAATACTTAAAATTTACATGGCATCTCAGGGGACTCACAAATGCCCTAAAGTCCATTCACGGGCTTCACCTGTTTCATAGTTATTCCTGGTCCCTTTAAATACCCAGGCTCTGAGAAGTTCTCAAGACTTTGTCTCTTCCCAGGTCTTTTCTATGTAAGAGCCACTCTGAAAGACAAGGAAGACTCAGAAGAAGACATGCCACTAAACTGACAGAACTCTCATGAGAAAGCAGAGTTTATTTAGAGAATTAGACTTGGGAAAATGTTCACTTCTTTTTCTCGAACTTTGTTCTGCAAAATTCAGTCCTTCATTTGACAAAAATTGACTCAGTTGCCTGCTGCCCCTCAAAAGTCCAGGGAGAACCTACACATAAGGAGTGGAGTGAACCCCTAGGACCTGGCTATGACTAGAGGAAAATGGGTCTTGAGACCTTCACAGAGGCCTGGGCATCTTGCTGGGATCAGCAACCAGAAAGCCAATGTCCTTACCAGCAATGCAGGATTCATGTACATAAATAGTCATGGTGCATAACTTCCAATAAATATACTAGAACACCAGATATCAAAATCCCTCTGTTAGAGCATATACTAACCATATCAATGATGACAGTAATGACCTCGGCAAACTTTCAATTCAAACATGACACACAGTTCCAAGTTGTGTTTATTCATAAATGATGGAATTCCTCAAGTTATTAACACCTATCTGGTCAGCCTTCTTTAAATCTATTCTATACTTCTGTTAGTATTTTGGAATAATGATTTTTTTTAATATTTTTGAAAGATATTCAAGAGCAGCAAAAATCAAAGGTGGCTCATTAGATTTGCATAATGATTAAAACTGAAATTATCTAATTGGGATTTATGTGATGCTATTTAGGAGTACTTCCTTATTTTAAGATAATAAATGGATGTTTAGTATTCACACAGCAGAATTGTATAACAGTCCTCTCACTGGGGAGAAATGAGATAGTCCACAGAGAAAGCCTTGGGAAGACTAATTGGGCTTCCCAGTAGCTCATTTGCCTTGGTTCATACAGAAATTAACGCTAGGAAAATCCAAAGGGTGCTGCACAACTGGAATCTGGCAATTTAATTGCTTTGCACAAGAGACCGATGGTCCTGGGTCTTGGGTGTGCCCATGTGTGCACTAAGGCAAGGGACAAGGCCCTTGCAAAACTCCATGCTCTTGACTGCTATAGAGAGACAAACAGGAGCATTGCATCCAAGGGAGAGGGGTATGAATTCTGCTGAATAGGAATCTATTTTTAGACCTATTCATTTGCCTCTCTTTAGATTCATTATAATTTTAACTCATATACCAGAACATTGTTTCCAAGGAAGCACTGATTTATGTCCTCCATGGACAAAAGAACAGAAATAAGGCTCACTCCAGATGAAGATTAACTCTACTTTTAACCATGCTTTGGATGGGAAGTAGTCTCTGCTTGTATCTGGCAGCCCTGTGAATAAGTGTGTGCCCTTCAAGACACACTTCAGCCAAGGTGCAGCAAAGATAGACGGGCAAATTTAGGCAGACTCTAGTGAAAGTGATTCTTCTGGCGTATGTTTTACTTACACAGCATGGCTGAATCTCAAACATATTCTGAATATTTTTGTCATATCATACAATTCTGTGTTATGCAAGAAAAACAAGTACCATTCAATTTTAGCATTAGTATTATTTTAATCAAAATTAATTTAAGTAGTAATAAAAAAATTGTATGCTCTTGTCCAAACTGTTCCAAGTTGTTTAAAACATATACACAAAACCAAGACAAGAAAACAAAATTAAAAATAGAGAGAGAGAGGAAGAGAAAAATTTTTTAAATCCTATACCCACTATCTCAGGGAATGAATGAGTCCCATTTAAGAAACTTCCCAGGACCTCTCCATTTTGGGCCATCCTTACTGTACAAAAGCCATTCTTTGAATACATAGGAAATTTCTTTGAATTCAACTAACTGCCTATTCTTGTGTTTTAAAGAAAGGCCTGCAATGAAGGTAGAAAATGGAGGTTCTAGTCATGAATGCTCCTGATTATCTGATGGGCTTTGGACAAATCACAGAACCCTTTAGTTCTATCTCACTTTCCCAACCCAGGGATCCAACCCAAGTCTCCCACATTGCAGGTGGATTCTTTACCAGCTGAGCCACAAGGGAAACCCAAGAATACTGGAGTGGCTAGCTTATCCCTTCTCCAGGGGATGTTACTGACCCAGGAATCGAACCAGGGTCTCCAGCATTGCAGGCGGATTCTTCACCAACTGAGCTTTGAGGGAAGCCCTTATTAAATTAGGGTAAATATCATCTGAATCTCTGAGATAATGGAAGTAAAACTATGTTTATTACACTTTACAAAGGAAGTTGTATTATGAATTAAAACATTAGTAAAATACTAAGCAATTTTCACTTAAATAAAACATTAAAATAGACACTTGATACCAGTTGTCTGAAGGAGTTTCCCCACCCAGCTGTTGTATGTCAAAGAAGGATCTGTTCCATAATGCTTTGCAGCATCTCATGGAAAAATTTAAGGCATAATATCTGGCTCCTGAAATGTGTTCTCTGTCCATTATCCTAAATACTAAAGGAGAAGAGAACATGTAGAGAGAAAAAGCTAACCTCTGACCAGAAACTGATTCTGTCTTAATCAATTATTTTATTTCCCAACACAGATGTTTCTCTGAATCTCCAAAAGAATGGAGAAAAGGGAGGAAGCTGCCTAGATGATAATTAATAATGACCATTACTGCAAGATTTGTTGGAGGGAATTCTCTTTACACTAAGCATTGAGAGCAATCTCATATCTTCAATCACCACTCCAAGATACTGTCAAATGGGTTTCAACATTAGTAGAGAATCTAATTTCCTTTGCAGTGCCAAGTGATAAGTGTATTTATTAAGGAGGAAAGAATTTGAAGTAGAAAGAAAAGTCAAGTATTTTTCAACGTTCAAGAACACCTAATGATTTATTTTCTGGTATTTGGGAGGAAAGATTTATGTTCATTCTATCTTATCTATATTAGTTATCTATCCCCATATAACAAATTACCCCAAATTCCTCAGACCAAAACAAAGCATTTATTGTCTCCAACAGTTCCTAATCATCAAGAACCTGGGAGGAGCTTAACTAGGTAATTTGGCTCTGGCTTTCTCACTGGGTCACAGCGAAGCTGTCAGCTAGAATTATAGTCATCTCAATATTTGACTGAGTCCAGATAATCTGCTCCCAACCTCACCTATGTGGTTGTTGACAGGTCGTCCTTTCTCACTGGCTGTTGGTCAGAGTCTTCAGTTCCTTACTCTATGGGCTTCTGAATCTGACTTCTCATAACATGGCAGCCTACTTCCTTCAGAGCAAAATATCCAAGAGAGAGAGCATCCAAATTGTAATTGTGTATATGCTCATCTCAGAAGAGAAATACCATGATTTCTGTTCTATTCTATTGTGCACACAGACCAGTCCTGACACAGTGTGGGAGGGGGCTACACAAACTTATGACTATCAGGAGATAGCCAACATCAGTAGTCATCAAGGAAGCTGGTTACCACATCATCTAACTTACAAGAAGCCTACAAGATAGTATACCAGCCAACCACAGAAACAGCTAGAGGCTCAGCTGGTGACATCGAGCACAGAGCAAACTAATCATAAATATGCCATCTTTTTCCAGCTTGGTCTGTTGTATCTTTAAGGTAAATCTGTGTCCTCTTTCTACTTGTGAAGTGTGCATAACAGCATTAACTAAGCCAGTGAGTCTTCACCAATATCTAATTCAAATTATCAAACATACAGTGTGGTAAGAAAGACACACAATTCCTTTCAAAGTGCTAGCATTTCAATGTACATTTCCTCTCTGGCACTCTGTCCTTCTCTGGAGAGTAAGAATCGGTTTTCCTTTGGGAGAAATGGCCACAGCAAAGGAAATAAAACCTTTTTAAGTTAATGAGAAGTTAAGGAAAGGATAATTCAAACAAACCAAGTTTTTCTCAGGAAAAAAAAGACCCTGTCCACAGCAGGCTTGCACCTCGCTTCTCTCTGGCCAGGAAGCTATCTATCTACCTTAGCCCAAAAGCAACTCTTGAGCGGAACTTGAATTGTGGTAAGGTCCCCTGGTCCTCTGAGAAAGGACTTTCCCTTTTCCTAGATAGAGATTTACATATGTGATAAATATAAAGAATTTTATCAGAACTATGAAGGAAGGATAGAGCTGTACCCTTACTGCAGTGGAGAGTTTTACTATTTAAATGTCTATCTGTACCAGTGATACTGAGGTGTATATATAGGGGGATAAATCTCACCTTCCTCCCTCCCCACTCAACATTCTGTTAAAACTTTCCTAGAGGGTCTATCCCTACCTCCTGAGTTGAGAATCACTACCAAATTGACCCATGGTTACTAGTGGGTGTGTCTTATTTCTCAAGAGGTTTAAGGAAGAGAATCTTTGCCAACCAATTAACTCAGTGATAACTATCCCCATGATATATACATCTACATAAAGGAATTTCTTTACCTATACTTATTGACCATCTTGTTTACTCCAAAAAATATTTGCTCTGACTTACAAGATTTATAAAATACAACAAAAAACTAATATGAACTAGTTGTGAAAGAAACAATGTAAGAAAACCAAGTCTATGGGGCATAAAACTGAGCAAGAAATATATTTTATCCAGATGGGCCACCCACAAATTTGGTTCTAAACATTTGAGTAGTCTGTCAACTGGAAAAGAGAAATACAATCTCAGCTCAGCTTTCATATGAAAAATATTAACAATTTTCCTAAAACAGATACAACTATTATTAAAGTAATATGTGACCCTGTACTCCACTGGGGATTAACATAAAGATGACACTATTCAATAAAAACAAGATGATGTGGCATTGAACTGTTTCTTATACTGACTTGATCAAAGCCTTGTAAATAGTGACTCTGCAGGAACACATGTAACAGAAACTGCCTCAACCTCACTTTTTTTTTTTTCCTATCCACACTGAAACTCTCCATTTCCCAGAAATGTGTGATCAGGTTGGGGCTAAGAGACTGGATTCTGGCCAGTGCACAATGATGTGCCCTCTGTCGAGGCCTGGGCATAAGATCCCCTCACTTTCTTCTTCCACAGTGACCTAGAAGGACCATATTTAATATGGCAGTTCCACACTATAGAAGGAGTCTATATCCTTAGCCCAGAGGAGTGTCTCCATGAAGACCCATGACATAAGCAAAGAACAAAACTTTAGTGTGTAATTTCCCTGACTAAAACAACAAACGTTGTCAGTACAGGTTCAAAATTCCACCTCTCTGTAGACATGGTTTGACCATCCGGGCAAAGTCTGGAATATCTAGAAGAATAGATAGATTTTAAATCTTCCACACAGTCCTCCCTCAATATTATTTTGTTCAACTGTGTGTTTAAAAAATCCCAGAGATGATGATAATTAAGATATTATAGTAATAGCTAATGCTTGAATATCACATGCTATGTACAGGAATTATTTATTCTAAACTTCTCCATATATTAACATATTGACTTCTTACTATATACTCATTTGTTTAATCCTTACCATTATCTCTAATTTTCAAATGAGGAAACTGGAAAAGAAGTGATTTGTCAAGTTCCCTCATTAAGGGGTGGCAACAGAATTAGATTCAGAAAATCTAACTCCAGGGTTGGTACTACTAACTTCTACATTATACTTTATTTCATACAATGATGATAATGTTGGTATTGTGATCCCTTGAAAAACTATTAAATGCCTCCAATTGTCTAAAAGTCCAAAGACTTCAAAATACATATCAGCTGAAGTACGGCTGGCATCCTCTTGAAATAGCTAAGGAGCCTAACAAATAATTAATCTTAATAGATGCCCACCCCATTTCAAGAGAATAAATCCATATGGAGCCAAGATTAGCTTTTGAAAGGATTTTCTAGTATAATCCCACTGTATGATACCTTACTAAGTTGGTTTAACAATTCCTATAATTTAAAATAATAACATATACAGCATAATACTGGATATGTACTAGTTAGCTGAAGTTTTAACTTTAGAGTAACCTTAGAGGTATTTAGGGACCCTAAGTCAAGGCTGTATATTGTCATCCTGCTTATTTAACTTATATGCAGAGTACATCATGAGAAACCCTGGGTTGGAAGCACAAACTGGAATCAAGATTGCCAGGAGAAATATCAATAACCTCAGATATACAGATGACACCACCCTTATGGCAGAAAGTGAAGAGGAACTAAAAAACCTCCTGATGAAAGTGAAAGAGGAGAGTGAAAAAGTTGGCTTAAAGCTCAACATTCAGAAAACTAAGATCATGGCATCTGTTCCCATCACTTCATTGGAAATAGATGGGGGAAACTGTGGAAACAGTGTCAGACTTTATTTTTGGGGGCTTCAAAATCACTGCAGATGGTGATTGCAGCCATGAAATTAAAAGACCCTTACTCCTTGGAAGGAAAGTTATGACCAACCTAGACAACATATTAAAAAGCAGAGACATTACTTTCCCAACAAAGGTCCATCTAGTCGAGGCTGATTTTTCCAGTGGTCATGTATGGATGTGAGAGTTGGACTGTGAAGAAGACTGAGCACCAAAGAATTTATGCTTTTGAACTGTGGTGTTGGACAAGACTCTTGAGAGTCCCTTGAACTGCAAGGAGATCCAACCAGTCCATCCTAAAGGAGATCAGTCCTGGGTGTTCATTGGAAGGACTGATGCTGAAGCTGAAACTCCAATACTTTGACCACCTCACGCAAAGAGTTGACTCATTGGAAAAGACCCTGATGCTGGGAGGGATTGGGGGCAGGAGGAGAAGGGGACGACAGAGGATGAGATGGCTGGATGGCATCACCGACTCGATGGACATGAGTTTGAGTGAACTCCGGGAGTTGGTGATGGACAGGGAGGCCTGGCGTGCTGCGATTCATGGGGTCGCAAAGAGTCCGACAAGACTGAGTGACTGAACTGAAATGAAGTTAACTTTACAAGAGAACAAAATGAAAAAATATTTTCTGAATGAAGATAAAAGATTGGTACTTCTTGGTCACCTAATGCCACTATATACATTCCTGTATGATCCACTGGCCATATGTGGCATGCCAGAAGAAAATCAATATAATATACTAGTTCCCCTGAGTTAGTTCTCCTTGCCATAATTAATCTTTTGGAAAACAAATTTAAGCTTCCTGTTAACTCAAAGATCACTTTTGTTCACTTCATGTCATTTCTTGCTAAAATGCATAATAATAAGTTTTCTGGTTTCATGTAAAATTCCCTTCACTTACCTCAAGTATACATAAATCACAAAGCTACATCAAGGAGTCAACTTTTAATATTACCTAATCCAATTACTTTTTCCATAGAAGAAAAGACTGAGATCCAGGTAGACTAAATTACTTGTGCTAGGTCTCAAACTAGTTAGTGGCAGAGTTACACGCAAAAGCTAGTGCCCTGGCTTTCTCCTCCAAGTCTTTTCTTACCATCATACTGAGCCACAAGTGGATCCCAAGGGCACATTTAAATACTGGGACTGCAAAACATGCTTGGCCAAGAGGCAGGGATAAAGTATGACCATAACTTTTTAAGTATTAATCACAGTGAAATAAGCTAAAGCAGTCTCAATTGAGGTGGAAAATGTCTGCTGCTGAAATAAATGCAATGATTTAATTCTGAAGGTGAAAAGGCAGTTCAGAGGCAGGATTAAGATGGTGAGTAGGAAAACCCTGACCTAACAAGATATGGAAATAACATATCTCCATCAACAGATGAATGGATAAATAAGACATAAAACATATATATATATATAATGTACTATTGCTTAGCCATTAAAAAGAATTAAGTCTTGCCACTTTGTGTCAACATTGATGGACTTGGAGGGTATTGTACTTAGTAAAGTAAGACAGAGAAGGACAAATAATGTATATTTTCTTTTATACATGGAATCAAAAATTAAATGAACAAATTAAACAGAAACATAATTGCAGATACAGAGAGCAAACTTGGGGGGAAGGGGAGAGGCAAAATAGGTGATAGAGATTAAGAGGTACAAACTACTAATTATAAGATAAGTAAAAAAAAAAAAGATAAGTAATTCATAGGGATGTATTGTACAGTATAGGGAATATAGTCATTACTTGATAACTTTGCATGGTGTGTAATCTATCAAAACCACTGTGTTATACACCTGAAAGTAATAAATATGGTAAGTCTGTTTTACTTCAATACTTTTTTAAAAAATGTAGAAAAAACCTTAACAATAACAGGGCAATTTTATTTTAAAGGAAGCAAGAATATTCAATGGAGAAAAGAAAATCTCTTTAATAAGTGGTTCTGGGAAAACTGGACAGCTACATATAAAAGAATGAGATTAGAACACTCCCTAACAAAAACTCAATATGGATTAAAAACCTATTGACATAAGTCATAGCAAGACGTATTTTGATTAAGCTCCTTGAGTAATGAAAATTCTAAAAACTAAACAAATGGGACCTAATTAAACTTAGAAGTTTTTGCACAGAAAAGGATACCATAAACAAGACAGGAAGAGAACCCCAAAATGGGAGGAAATATTTGCAAATAATGTTATCTACAAATCTCCAAAATATACAAATGGTTCGTGCAACTTAATATCAAAAAAACAAACAATCCAATCAAAAAATGGGCAGACCTAAATAGACATTTCTCCAGAGAAGACATATTGATGGTTAGGAAACACAAGAAAAGATGCTCAACATCACTAATTATTAGAGAACTGCAAATCAAAATGACAACGCAATATCATCTCACACCAGTCAGAATGGCCATCATCAAAAAATCTACAAATAAATGCTGGAGAGGGTGTGGAGAAAAGACAATCCTCCTACACTATTGGTAGAAATGTAATTGGTACAGTCACTATGGGAAACAGTATGGAGTTTCCTTTAAAAACTAAAAATAGAGCTGCCATATGATCTAGCAACCCCACTCCTGAGAAAACCATACATCCAGAGAAAACCATAATTTGAAAAGACACATGCAGCCCAATGTTCACTGCAGCACTATTTAGAAATGACCAGGACATGGACACTACTTAAATGCCCATAAATGGTTAAAGAAGATGTGGTACATGCATGCAATGGAATATTACTCAGCCATAAAAAAGAATGAACTAATGCCATTTGCAGCAACATGTATGGTCCTAGAGACTATCATACTGAGTGAAGTAAGTCACACACAGAAAGACAAATATCATATAGTATCAATTTATGCTGAATCTAAAAAAGGTGTTATAAATGAACTTATTTACAAAACAGAAATAGAGTCACAGAAAACAAACTTATGGCTACAAGGGCGGAAAGGGAGGGAATTAATTGGGAGACTGGGATTGACATATAAGCATTACTATATATAAAGTAGGTTAACTAGTAAGAACCTACTGTATAGCAGAGGGAACTCTACTCAATAATTTATAATGACCTATATGGGAAAAAGAATCTTAAAAATAGTGTATACATATATATTTATAATTGATTTACTTTGCTGTACACCTGAAACTAATACTACATTGCAAATCAACCAAACCCCAAAAAAATTTTAAAGGAAAATATATTTTTAAAAAGAGGTATATTAGGCTAGAGAAGGGAGAATAAAATAAAAATGTGAACTTACCAAAATCTTGAGATATACATACAAAAAAAATTAAGGCAGAAGTGATAGATATAGCACAATACTAGAACAAACACATTTAATACAATGGTTGGATCTCCTTGGCTAATGATTTAAAATAGCCTATGATACTTGAATCTCTCCTTCACAATCACTGTTTTTAATTTTTTTTATAGAAGTAGCTGCTTTGCAATATTCTATACCTTTCATGCTTATTCAGAATGTTGACTGTCAGTATAACCCTAAGGGGACCCATGATTAAGTAAAGACAGGAAGAAAGAAACTGAAACATAGACCTATGTGATATTCTTTATTATTTACAACCCTCCTGTACCAAAAGTAAACAACTGACAGCTCTTCAAATATGCAGTAGTTGCTCTTGACTCTCAGCCTTAGTATGTGCTCCTCTCTCTCTGATATACCTTATTTCCTACTTACGTGATTTTGGCAAAATCCTATTCTTACAAGTCTGTTCAAATTATACCTCTTCCTGGAAGCAATGTGAGTTGCTTTCCTCACTTTGAGTTAGATATTCATTCAATGTATAATCTACATTTCAGTAGGGTTCTCAAACTCCTTTTCAAGCCACCTCCCAAAAAATCCACTTCTATAAAATACTAGTGATTAATGCCAGATTTACCGGGGATTTCAGAAGAGATGGCATTTGCTACATAAACTATTCCAAAATAATTTACATCCACTTACTGTTTGATCTTGTCAAGTCTAAAAAGGACATAACATGACCTACCTTCCAGCATTTTGAGGGACCTAAATGAGACATATTTGCAAAGTATACATCATACTGGAACAAGAAACAGCTCAATTAAAGAAATACAGAGCGGGGGATGGAGGAAGGAAAGGAGAAAGAAAGAGAGGAGAGGAGGGAGGAAGCAAGAAAAACACAATTCAAAATCCTCTCCCAACATCGCCTTTTCTCTATCAAATAGCACAATCAGATTTTTAGGTGCCATTATCTTGATGCCTTGTCATCTCAAGGCATGAACACACTCATCACTGATCACTCAGATGTTATGTATTTGCCAGCAATAAGCTTGGAAAATGTCCCTCATTCAGAGCTACCTTGTCTGTCACTAGGTAGCCCGAGGCACTTCTCCCCCAAATGCCAACTCAGCCTCTGTGGGGGAACTTTCTCAGCTCCCTTGTCATCCTCAAACATTTCAATAATTCATCTGTTTATAATGCTGTTTTGATACCCGACAGCAGATTGGAAAACAGCTTTCTAAAGAAATAACAGGCAGGCAGTATCCACTAAAGGCCCTGCTTTTGATTTCAGGAAATTCTGCTTGAACAAAACAAAAATCCCCATGAGGGCACAGCAAAAATCTCAACAACAGCAACAAAAATCCTGTGTAAAATTTGTAAAAGACAGATTCGGAAGTCTTAAAAGTTAAAAAGGCATATATTTATTATGTCATGTGCCATGTGTTCTGCTAAGCATGCACAAGTCTGCATTCTATGATGCCTTTTAGGTCAGAGACAGGAGACTTGGTGATTTTAAAAGACAAATGAGTTTTCACATCGATTTAGCAAATAAACTATAGTATGTGTATGTGTATACTTATATATATATATATATATATATATATATATTTTAAGTATAACACCAACTGAATCCTTTTTAAGTAAACAAAGATCAGCAAGATTCTGATTTAACTGATAATATAAAAGTAGAAGGAACAGGGATTATCTAAGGAAACAAGTCTTTCAGGACTGGAGTATTATGGGGTGGATGGTTGTGTCCCCTCCAAATATCTATGTTGAAACCCCAACTCCAATGCAAAGATAAGTTGGAGATTGAGCTTTGGAGAGCTAACTAGGTTTCTATGAGCTCATAAGGGTAAGGTCCTCATGATGAGATCACAAGATCAGCCAGAAAACTCACTTGATTTCTCTCTCTCTCCATCTCTATTTCTTTCTTTCTCTCTCTCTTTCTCTGCCATGAGAGGACACAGCAAGAAGGCAACCATATGCAAGCCAAGTAGAAGGCTCTCCCAGAATCAAAACTTACTAAAGCACTCTGATCTTGGACTTCCCACCTCCAGAACTGTAAGATATAAATGTCTGTTCTTTAAGACAAAATATTCTGTGATATTTTGCTGTGGCAGCTGGAGCTGACTAAGATATTGAGTTTCCTGTGTCAGCCATCATGTCAACATGGAAACATCCAGGGCAGGCAGAGTGACAGACATGGAGATCATTTACTTTTCCAGAGGGGATATATGGAATCTAATCATTGAAAACTTCTGTTGGCTTCATCAGCCAGTGCAATTCCTCTCGAATATAACTAAGCTCATTTTAAAGTGACTGTCTTCTAGCCACCAAACAAAAATGCTAATACAGACTAAAAAGAAAAAGACAAATCTGGACATCCTTTCTAGATTGAAAGATATACTTTTAAGATTTGCTTGCTTTAATCCTATTAAGTAACTTGAGAAAATGTTCATATTATCAATCCTGAGAAAGTTTAATTTGTATATGCACAGTACTTACCTCTCCCAAAGTGTTTTTATGTCTGTAAAAGAAATACCTATAGATATCAACTTTCCCCCCTTTCCCTGCAAACTTGCTGACTATGAATCTTCCTTAATTCTTTCATTCTTTTTGCAATAAAAGTGCCCTTTCATCTATTGAAGTTAACTTTCTTCTTGCTTCCTCGACCCATGTTCCCAATTTCAATCATCTTTCTATCTCTTTCCTCTTTACCCTACTGATTCTATTTAGCCTTTAAACATGATCACATCTTTCCTGCCCCTCTACTGGGCATATACCCTGAGAAAACCATAACTCAAAAAGACACACGTACCCCGATGTTTATCGTAGCACTGTTTACATTTACAATAGCCAGGACATGGAAGCAACCTATATGTCCATCGGCAGAGAGATGTATTAAAAAGATGTGGTATATATATACAATGGAATACTACTTAATCATTAAAAGAAACTAAACTGGGTCAGTTGTAGTGATATAGATGAACCTAGAGCCTATCATATGGAGTGAATTAAGAAAGACAAAAATAAATATTGCATATAATGCATATATATGGAATCTAAAAAAATGGTGCTGATGAACCTATTTTCAGGGCAGGAATAAAGGTGCAGGTGTAGAGAATGGATTTGTGGACACGGAGGGAAAGTGGGGGGCAAATTGAGAGAGTATAGGTGACATATATACACTACCGTGTGTAAAATACATAACTAGTGGAAAGTTGCTGGATAGCACAGGGAGCTCAACCCAGTGCTCTGTGATGACATAGAGGGGTGGAATGGAGAGGGGGAGGGAGACTCAGAGGAAGAGGAGAGATAAATATACATATAGCTGACTCAGATTGTTGTATAGCAGAAACTAACAACATTGTATAGCAATTATATTCCAATTTAAAAAATCAAAACATCCCCCCAAATAACAGGTCATACCTGGCCACGGGTCTTCTCTCTAGTTTCTACTCAAATCACTATTTTCTTCCATTCTTGCCATAGTCACTAACATTGCCTCAACCGTCAAAAACAGCCATGTTACTTTCCTTGATGTTTCCACAACATTGAGACCCTTTCAACATAATTCTTCACTCATTGAGTTTTCTTCAAAAATCTTTTCTCCCTTGTTTTTTCTCCCAGGTATACCTGTCATCCAAATTCCTTCCTAATGCCTGGGTCACACCTTCCTGGTTGTTTTCATCACTCTCTCCCAAAATACAATGATTAAGCCTGCTAACTCTCACATCAGATCACTTGATTTTGAGTCCAATTCTACCACTCGCCAGCTCCATGACCTTGGGCAAGCTGTCTCTCTGAGGTTTTGTTTTGTCCTCTGTAAAGCAATATATAACTATTATTACATAATAGTTATATAATAATAACTGTCTTATAGGATGTGATTGAAA
Organism: Cervus canadensis; assembly: GCF_019320065.1. Taxonomy (NCBI): domain Eukaryota; kingdom Metazoa; phylum Chordata; class Mammalia; order Artiodactyla; family Cervidae; genus Cervus; species Cervus canadensis. Next base: position 34,439,916 of record NC_057390.1, read on the forward strand.
TTAAATACAATAACCCATGTAAATCTCTCTATACAGTGCTTGGTTCATGGTAGGTACTCAGTAAAAGGGAGTTGTCATGTATGATTATGCTATAACTTCACACTTAGCCTTCTGCCTTTATCCCTCTTTCTAGCTAATCTCAACAAAACCCAAGCTTCAGCATTTCCTAGATGATAATAACTTTTATATCCATGTTTTTTGCTCAGACTTTAAGAACAAGTTCTATAAAACCAATTATGTATTTTTAACTTTTCTTCTCATACAACACAGATAAATAACAAACTCTATGTTGAGAACATTGAACACACTAGCTTTCCCTCAAAAATCTTCTCTTTCATATGTTGCATTCTCATCTACCCCCACTTATGCCAGAGGTCCCAGAGTCAGTCATTACCCAAATCATAATAATTCCTAGACATTCTCTAAATATCTCTCAAATCTTTCCCCTTCTCTCCACCCAACTGCCACTGCAATATTTTGTATTACCTCAATAAATCTACCCAGTACTTTCTATCCTTCCAAATTTCGACTGTTGCCATAGTATTTCTTAAAAGGCAGCTTTTGTTCTATTTCCTTCTGTATTTAAAAAAGTTTGATGATTCAGGATTTGATTAAGAAATGGTCCAGTTTCTTGACTTAACACACAAGAGATTAATGATCTTTTTTCCTACTCCTCCAATCATACCCAGTACCACCACCGCAAAAATACTTGATTCCCAATTTTGTACTTTCCCATTATTATTAATATGGTCTCTGCCTAGAAACAAATCTCAGGCATTCAAAATTTAGTGCATTCTGTCTCCTCTAGGAATTCTGTAACAGCTTTATTTCTAACACTGAGAGAGCTGAGCTTTCTTTGTGACCTAAGCCCACTGTGCTTAATGATTATACAGTATTTTAAATTTTCTGACTCTATAAGAAAATCAGGTTTGGATTCCTAAAACCTAGCACAAGCTAAGCATGTGAAAGATGTCCACTAAATTGTGTGCCACTTAACAAATCCATGGATCTCACAATTCTCTAGTGGTATATACAGGAAAAGTATTATTTTTGTAAGTGTATTTAACAGATTTCAGTTCAGTTCAATCACTCAGTCGTGTCCGACTCTGTGACCCCATGAATCGCAGCACGCCAGGCCTCTCTGTCCATCACCAACTCCCAGAGTATACTCAAACTCATGCCCATCGAGTCGGTGATGCCACCCAGCCATCTCATCCTCTGTCGTCCCCTTCTCCTCCTGCCCCCAATCCCTCCCAGCACCAGGGTCTTTTCCAATGAGTCAACTCTTCACATCAGGTGGCCAAAGTATTGGAGTTTCAGCTTCAGCATCAGTCCTTCCAATGAATACCCAGGACTGATCTCCTTTAGGATGGACTGGTTGGATCTCCTTGTAGTCCAAGGGATTCTCAAGAGTCTTCTCCAACACCACAGTTCAAAAGCATCAATTTTTTGGTGCTCAACTTTCTTCACAGTCCAACTCTCACATCCATACATGACCACTGGAAAAACCATAGCCTTGACTAGACGAACCTTTTTTGGCAAAGTAATGTCTCTGCTTTTTAATATGCTATCAAGGTTGGCCATAACTTTCCTTCCAAGGAGTAAACGTCTTTTAATTTCATGGCTGCAATCACCATCTGCAGTGATTTGGGAGCCCAAAAAAATAAAGTCTGATACTGTTTCCCCATCTATTTGCCATGAAGTGATGGGACCAGATCCCATGATCTTAGTTTTCCGAATGGTGAGCTTTAAGCCAACTTTTTCACTCTCCTCTTTCACTTTCATCAGGAGGCTTTTTAGTTCCTCTTCACTTTCTGCCATAAGGGTGGTGTCATCTGCATATGTGAGGTTATTGATATTTCTCCCGGCAATCTTGATTCGAGCTGTGCTTCTTCCAACCCAGCATTTCTCATGATGCACTCTGCATATAAGTTAAATAAGCAGGGTGACAATATACAGCCTTGACGTACTCCTTTTTCTATTTGGAACCAGCCTGTTGTTCCATGTCCAGTTCTAACTGTTGCTTCCTGACCTGCATATAGGTTTCTCAAGAGGCAGCTCAGGTGGTCTGGTATTCCCATCTCTTTCAGAATTTGCCACAGTTTATTGTGACCCACAGAGTCAAAGGCTTTGGCATGGTCAGTAAAGCATAAATAGATGTTTTTCTGTAGCTCTCTGACTTTTTCGATGATCCAGCGTATGTTGGCCATTTGATCTCCGGTTCCTCTGCCTTTTCTAACACCAGCTTGAACATCTGGAAGTTCTTGATTCACGTATTTCTGAAGCCTGGCTTGGAGAATGTTGAGCATTACTTTACTAGCAAGTGAGATGAGTGCAATTGTGCAGTAGTTTGAGCATTCCTTGGGATTGCCTTTCTTTGGGATTGGAATGAAAACTTACCTTTTCCAGACCTCAGTTCAGAGGTCAGGGGCAGCGGCTGAGAGGAGCAACCCCATGTCCAAGGAGCAGCAGCTGCGTGGGCGCAGGAGGGCCGGGAGGAACTACTCCACCTTCAAGGTCAGGAGGGGCAGCTGTGAGGAGATACCCCTCATCCAAGGTAAGGAGCAGCGGCTGTGCTTTGCTGGAGCAGCCGTGAAGAGATACTCCATGTCCAAGGTAAGAGAAGCCTAAGTAAGATGGTAGGTGTTGCAAGAGGGCATCAGAGGGCAGACACACTGAAACCATAATCAGAGAAAACCAGCCAATCTGATCACAAGATCACAGTCTTGTCTAACTCAATGAAACTAAGCCATGCCATGTGGGGCCACCCAAGGCAGACGGGTCATGGTGGAGCGGTCTGACAGAATGTGGTCCACTGGAGAAGGGAATGGCAAACCACTTCAGTATTCTTGCCTTGAGAACCCCATGAGCAGTATGAAAAGGCAAAATGATAGGATACTGAAAGAGGAACTCCTCAGGTTGGTAGGTGCCCAATAGGCTACTGGAGATCAGTGGAGAAATAACTCGAGAAAGAACGAAGGGATGGAGCCAAAGCAAAAACAATACCCAGTTGTGGATGTGACTGGTGATAGGAGCAAGGTCTGATGCTGTAAAGAAGCAATATTGCATAGGAACCTGGAATGTTAGGTCCATGAATCAAGGCAAATTGGAAGTGATCAAACAGGAGATGGCAAGAGTGAACATCGACATTGTAAGAATCAGAGAACTAAAATGGACTGGAATGGGTGAATTTAACTCAGATGACCATTATATCTACTACTGTGGGCAGGAAACCCTTAGAAGAAATGGAGTAGCCATCACGGTCAACAAAAGAGTCCGAAATGCAGTACTTGAATGCAATCTCTAAAACTACAGAATGATCTCTGTTCGTTTCCAAGGCAAACCATTCAATATCATGGTAATCCAAGCCTATGCCCCAACCAGTAACACTGAAGAAGCTGAAGTTGAACAGTTCTCTGAAGACCTACAAGACCTTTTAGAACTAACATCCAAAAAAGATATCCTTTTCATTATAGGGGACTGGAATGCAAAAGTAGGAAGTCAAGAAACACCTGGAGTAACAGGCAAATTTGGCCTTGGAGTACAGAATGAAGCAGGGCAAAGGCTAATAGAGTTTTGCCAAGAGAATGCACTGGTCATAGCAAACACCCTCTTCCAACAACACAAGAGAAGACTACACAAAGACATCACCAGATGGTCAACACCAAAATCAGATTCATTTAACATATTTATTGAGATATATTAAACTGCACATTCTTAAAGTGTACATTTTGATATGTTTTGACATAGGTATAATCGATACCATGGCCAAAATTATGGCAATGAATGTATGGATCACCTCTAAAAGTTTCCTTAGGACCCATTTTAAATTGGAGTATAGTTGCTTTACAGTGTTGTTCAGGGCACATATAATTAATCCCATTTTACAGAAAAACATAAGAAGTTAAAGTTGACATCTCAGTCTTGGAATCCAAGAGCTCTTTGACTTGGAGAAAAATAATATTCATTTCTTGGTCTTACTATGAGTGCAACAAAGGTTAGCAGAGGGCTCTGCTCACATTAATCTTTTATTTCTGAGTGACTTTGTCTAATAGCAAGATTTACTTGGTGCCATCTCTTTAGTTGGACATGGAAGGAGACACTTTATCTGTTGGAGAAGATTTAATGATACATGTAATGACCATACATTTGAGTCTAATCAGCCTTTCTTAACCAGAATCTATCTCAATTTTATTTTTTCCTCTTTGATATTGGGAAGATGTAGCCTCTTACAACCCTACAATTATTTGAATTTGTGCACTCCATCAGTTGGTTCCTGCTTGTAAATTTGGCCAATTTTTATCTGGATTCACCTTTCTTCAGTTTCCTTGTCAAGTAATTCAATGCACAAACTGCTAACATTTTATTTTCTACCTCTTCTTCTAGAGATAAAAATATGGAAAGTACATTGTTCTCAGTCACTCATTTGTGTCCAACTCATTGTAACCCTGCAGACTATAGCTAATGTGTCCATGGGATTATCATGGCCAGAATATTTAAGTGGGTTGCCATGTTCTATTCCAGGGGTTAAGAACATTAACTCCCTTCCCAATTATCACAAGAGACAACTCACCATTTGTCTTATCTTTAGTAACAGTTTTCTGCCAGCCAGCACCCAACCAATAAGCCAATACCACATGTATCTGTCTGGAGAAGAAAATGGAAACTCATTCCAGTTTTCTTACCTGGGAAATCCCCTGATAGGAGCTGGTGGGCTACCATAGGGTCTTAATGAATCAGACACAACTTAGTGACTGAGTACAGGCACACATACCTGTCAGTGTGGGCTATGTTACACTGTAGTAACAAGCCGTCTTAGAACCTTTTAAACTATTAAAAGCCTTTTAAACTATTTTTCATTCATACTACATATTCAGTGTGTGTCTGAGGGATCAATTCTGCTCATCATGGTCACTCAGGGACTCAAGCAATCTCAAGTTCCATCTTAACACATGGTTCCAAGATCACTACGGCAGGAGTAAGGACATAGTAAATAAACTTTGACATTTAAAGTTTCAAATCATACTTAATTAACCAAACCAAGTCACAAGGCTCTAAGACTGGGAAATACAATCTCACCATATTCCTGTAACAAGGAGAACCAGTACATTTATTGTTGTTGTTGTTTAGTCACTCAGTCATGTCAGACTCTTTTGCAACCCCATGCATTATAGCCCACAAGCTCATCTGTCCATGGGATTCAGGGCAAGATTACAGGGTGGAGTGGCATTTCCTTCTCCAGGGGATCTTCCTGACCCAGGGATGGAATTCACATCTCTGTGTCTTCTGCATTGCCAGTGTATTCTTTTACCACTGAGCCACCAGGCAAGCCCAGTGTATTTAGGAACAGTCCTTATTTAATGCCTGCTATAGTCACAGAGTTACAGAGACACTGAGATACTATTAAAAAATAATAGCCCTGACTCCTGGTTTTTCATAACTTCAATTATGTTTTTAAAACTGTAATGATCTTAGAGGAAATGTCTTCAGCTTTTCCCATGGAGCATGATGTTTGCTGTGAGTTTGTCATATAGGGCCTTTAATATGTTTAGGTTGGTTCTCTCTACACTCACTTTCTTGAGAGGTTTTTTTTTTTTTTTTTTTCTTTAATCATAAATGGATGCTGAATTTTGTTACATTTTCAACATCTATTGAGATGACCATATGGCTTTTTATTCAGTCTGTTAATGTTTATCACACTGATTAATTTGCAAATATTGAAAAATCCTTGCATCCCTGGGATAAATCCTGCTTGATCATGGTGTATAATACTTCTAATATATTGTTGAATTTGATTTGTTAGTACATTGTTGAGGATTTCTGCATCTATGTTCATCAGTGATATTGGCCTGTAATTTTCTTTTTTTGTAGTATCTTTGTCTAGTTTTAGTATCAGGGTGATAGTGCCCTCATAAAATGCGTTTGGGAGTGTTTCTTCCTCTACAATTTTTTGGAATAGTTTCAGAAGGATAGGTGTTTGCTCTTCTCTAAATGTTTAATAGAACTTGCCTGTGAAGTCATCTGGTCCTGGATGCTTGTTTGTTGGGAATTTTTAAATAAGTTTCAATTCATTACTTGTGATTGGTCTGTTCATATTTTCTGTTTCTTCCTGGTTCAGTCTTGGAAGATTGTACTTTTCAAAGAATTTATCCATTTTTTTCTAGGTTGCTCATTTTATTGGTATAACATTACTTTATGATCTTTTGTGTTTCCATGATCTCAGTTGGAATTTCTTCTTTTCCATTTCTAATTTTATTGATTTGAGCACTCTCCCTTTTTTTCTTGATGAATCTGGCTAACAGTTTATCAAGTTTATCTTTTCAAAGAACTAGATTTTAGTTTCATTGATCTTTGCTATTATTTTTTTCTTTATTTCATTTATCTCTACTACTTATGATTTATTTCCTTCTACTAACTTTAAGTTTTGTTTGTTCTTTTTTTCTCTAGTTGCTTTAGGTGTAAGTTTAGATAGCTTATTTGAGATTCTGCTTTCCTGAGATAAGATCATATTGTTATGAACCTCCCTCTTAAAACTGATTTTGCTGCAGCCCATAGGTATTGGCTCATTGTGTATTTTTATACACTAACAACAAATGATCAGAAAGAGAAATTAAATAAACAACCCCACTTACCATCACATCAAAAAGAATAAAATGCCTAGGAATAAAACTACCTAAGGAGACAAAAGACGTGTACTCCAAAAACTGTAAGACATTCATGAAAGAAAATGAAGATGACACAAACAGATGGAGCAATATACCACATTCTTGGATTGAAATAATCGACACCATCAAAATGATGATACTACCCAAGATAATCAACAGATTCAATGCAATCCCTATCATATTACCAATGGCATATTTCACAGAACTAGAACCAAAAAATATTAAAATTTGTATGAAGACACATAAGACCCTAAATAGCCAAAGCAATCATGAGAAAGAAAAACAGATCTGGAGCAATCAGGCTACCTGACTTCAGACTATACTACAAACTTATAGTCATGAAAACAGTATGGTCCTGGCACAAAAACAGAAATATAGATCAACAGAACAGGAAAGAAAGCCTAGAAATAAACACATGAACCTATGGTCAATGAATTTATGACAAAGGAGGCAAGAATATATGGGGAAAAACAGTCTCTTCAATAAATGGTGCTGGGAAAACTGGACAGCTACTTGTTAAAGAGATGAAATTAGATCATCATTCAACACAATACACAAAAAATAAACTCAAAATGGATTAAAGTCCTAAATGTGAGACAGTATACTATAAAACTCTTAAAGGAAAACATAGGCAGAACACTGACATAAATCACAACAGTATATTTCCCCATCTGTCTCTAAAAGTAATGGAAATAAAGATAAACAAATGAAACCTAGTTAAACTTAAAAGCTTTTGTACAGCAAAAGAAACAATAAACACAATGAAACGACAAATGAAAGAATGGGAGAAAACATTTGCAATTGATGTGACCAACAACAGATTAGTCTCCAAAATTTATAAACAGCTCAGGCAGCTTCAGTTCAGTTCAGTTCAGTTGCTCAGCTGTGCCGAACTCTCTGTGACCCCAGGAACAGCAGCACGCCAGGCCTCCCTGTTCATCAACAACTCTTGGAGTTTACCCAAACTCATGTCCATTGAGTCGGTGATGCCATCCAACAGTCTCATCCTCTGTCATCCCCTTCTCCTTCTGCCCTCAATTTTTCCCAGCATCAGGGTCTTAACAAAATGAGTAAGCTCTTCGCATCAGTTGGCCACAGTATTGGAGTTTCAGCTTCAACATCAGTCCCACCAATGAACACCCAGGACTGATCTCCTTTAGGATGGACGGGTTGGATCTCCTTGCAGTCCAAGGGACTCAACAGTCTTCTCCAACACCACAGTTCAAAAGCATCAATCCTTCAGCACTCAGCTCTCTTCATAGTCCAACGGTCACATCCATACATGACTACTGAAAAACCATAGCCTTAACTAGGCAGAACTTTGTTGACAAAGTAATGTCTCTGCTTTTTAATATGCTATCTAGGTTGGTCATAACTTTCCTTCCAAGGAGTAAGCCTCGTTTCATTTCATGGCTGCAATCACCATCTGCAGTGATCATGGAGCCCAAAAAAATAAAGTCTGACACTGTTTCCTCATGTATTTCCCATGAAGAGATGGGACCAGATCCCATGATCTTAGTTTTCTGAATGTTGAGCTTTAAGCCAACTTTTTCACTCTCCTCTTTCACTTTCATCAAGAGGCTTTTTAGCTCCTCTTCACTTTCTGCCATAAGGGTGGTGTCATCTGCATATCTGAGGTTATTGATATTTCTCCCAGCAATCTTGATTCCAGCTTGTGCTTCTTCCAGTCCAGCATTTCTCATGATGTACTCTGCATATAGGTTAAATAAGCAGGGTGACAATATACAGCCTTGACATACTTCTTTTCCTATTTGGAACCAGTCTGTCGTTCCATGTCCAGTTCTAACTGTTGCTTCCTGACCTGCATACAGGTTTCTCAAGAGGCAGCTCAGGTGGTCTGGTATTCCCATCTCTTTCAGAATTTTCCACAGTTTATTGTGATCCACACAGTCAAAGGCTTTGGCATAGTCAATAAAATAGAAATAGATGTTTTTCTGGAACTCTCTTGCTTTTTCAATGATCCAGCGGATGTTGGCAATTAGATCTCTGGTTCCTCTGTCTTTTCTAAATCCAGCTTGAACATCTCGACGTTCATGGTTCATGTATTGCTGAAGCCTCGCTTAGAAAATTTTGAGCATTACTTTACTAGCATGTGAGATGAGTGCAGTTGTGAGTTAGTTTGAGCATTCTTTGGGATTGCCTTTCTTTGGGATTGGAATGAAAACTGACCTTTTCCAGTCCTGTGACCACTGCTGAGTTTTCCAAATTTGCTGGCTTCTTGAGTGTAGCACTTTCACAGCCTCATGTTTTAGGATTTGAAATAGCTCAACTGGAATTCCATCACCTCCACTAGCTTTGTTCGTCGTGATGCTTTGTAAGGCCCGCTTGACTTCACATTCCAGGATGTCTGGCTCTAGGTGAGTGATCACACCATCATGATTATCTGGGTTGTGAAGATCTTTTTTGTCCAGTTCTTCTGTGTAGTCTTGCCACCTCTTCTTAATATCTTTTACTTCTGTTAGATCCCTACCATTTCTGTCCTTTATTGAGCCCATCTTTACATGAAATTTTCCCTTGGTGTCTCTAAGTTCCTTGAAGAGATCTCTAGTCTTTCCCATTCTATTGTTCTCCTCTATTTCTTTGCACTGAACGCTGAGGAAGGCTTTCTTATCTCTCCTTGCTATTCTTTGGAACTCCACAGTACAATGGGTATATGAACAAAGCTAGGGGAGGTGATGGAATTCCAGTTTATCTATTTCAAAACCTGAAAGATGATGCTGTGAAAGTGCTGCACTCAATATGCCAGCAAATTTGGAAAACTCAGCAGTGGCCACAGGACTGGAAAAGGTCAGTTTTCATTCCAATCACAAGGAAAGTCAATGCCAAAGAATGCTGAAACTAACACACAATTGCACTCATCTCACACGCTAGTAAAATAATGCTTAAAATTCTCCAAGCCAGGCTTCAGCAATACATGAACCGTGAACATTCAGATGTTCAAATTGGTTTTAGAAAAGGCAAAAAACCAGAGACCAAATTGCCAACATCCACTGGATCATCAAAAAAGCAAGAGAGCTATAGAAAAACATCTATTTCTGCTTTATTGACTATGCCAATGCCTTTGACTGTGTGGATCACAATAAACTGGAAAATTCTGAAAGAGATGGGATACCAGACCACCTGACCTGCCTCTTGAGAAACCTGTATGCAGGTCAGGAAGCAACAGTTAGAACTGGACATGGAACAACAGGCTGGTTCCAAATAGGAAAAGGAGTACGTCAAGGCTGTATATTGTCACCCTGCTTATTTAACTTATATGCAGAGTACATCAGGAGAAACGCTGGGCTGGAAGAAGCACAAGCTGGAATCAAGATTGCCAGGAGAAATATCAGTAACCTCAGATATGCAGATGACACCACCCTTATGGCAGAAAGTGAAGAAGAACTAAAGAGCCTCTTGATGAAAGTGAAAGAAGAGAATGAAAAAGTTGGCTTAAAGCTCAATATTCAGAAAACTAAGATCATGGGATCTGGTCCCGTCACGTCATGGGAAATAGATGAGGAAACAGTGGAAAAAGTGGCTGACTATTTTTCTGGGCTCCAAAATCACTGTAGATGGTGAAAGCAGCCATGAAATGAAAAGAGGCTTACTCCTTGGAAGGAAAGTTATGGCCAACCTAGATAGCATATTAAAAAGCAGAGACATTACTTTGCCAACAAAGGCCCATCTAGCAAAGGCTATGATTTTTCCAGTTATCACGTATAGATGTGAGAGTTGGACTATAAAGAAAACTGAGTGCTGAAGGATTGATGCCTTTGAACTGTGGTGTTGGAGAAGACTCTTGAGAGTCCCTTGGACTGCAAGGAGATCAAACCCATCAGTCCTAAAGGAAATCAGTCCTGAATATTCATTTGTGGGACTGATGTTGAAGCTGAAACTCCAATACTTTGGCCACCTGATGTGAAGAGCTGACTCATTTGAGAAAACCCTGATGCTTGGAAAGATTGAGGACAGGAGCAGAAGGGGATGACAGAGGATGAGATGACTGGATGGCATCACCAACTCAATGGGCATGGGTTTGGGTGAACTCCAGGAATTGGTGATGGACAGAGAAGACTGGCATGCTGAGGTTCATGGGATCGCAAAGAGTTGGACTCAACTGGGAACTGAACTGAACTGTGGGCTGGAATCCCTTAGAAGAAATGGAGTAGCCATCATAGTCAACAAAAGAGTCTGAAATGCAGTACTTGGATGCAATCTCAAAAATGACAGAATGATCTCTGTTCGTTTCCAAGGCAAACCATTCAATATCATGGTAATCCAAGTCTATGCCTCAACCAGTAATGCTCTGAAGTTGAATGGTTCTATGAAGACCTACAAGGCCCTTTTAGAGCTAACAACCAACAAAGATGTCCTTTTCATTATAGAAGACTGGAGTGCAAATGTAGGAAGTCAAGAAACACCTGGAGTAACAGGCAACTATGGCCTTGGAGTACAGAATGAAGCAGGGCAAAGGCTAATAGAGTTCTGCCAAGAGAATGCACTGGTCATAGCAAACACCCTCTTCCAACAACACAAGAGAAGACCCTACACATGGACATCACCAGATGGCCAACACCAATATCAGATTGATTATATTCTTTGCAGCCAATGATGGAGAAGCTCTGTAAAGTCAGCAAAAACAATATCGGGAGCTGACTATGGCTCAGATCATGAACTCCTTATTGCCAAATTCAGACTGAAATTGAAGAAAGAGGGGGAAACCACTAGACCATTCAGGTATGACCTAAATCAAATCCCTTATGATTATACAGTGGAAGTGAGAAATAGATTTAAGGGACTAGATCTGATGGACAGACTGCCTGATGAACTATGGATGGAGGTTCATGACACTGTACTGGAGACAGGGATCAAGACCATTCCCAAGAAAAAGAAATGCAAAAAAGCAAAGTGGCTGTCTGAGGAGTCCTTACAAATAGCTATGAAAAGAAGAGAAGTGAAAAGCAATGGAGAAAAGGAAAGATATTACCATTTGAATGCAGAGTTCCAAAGGATAGCAAGGAGAGATAAGGAGGCCTTCCTCAGGCAGCTTAATATCATCACAACAAATAACTCAATCAAAAAATGAGCAGAAGATCTAAATGGACATTTCTCCAAAGAAGACATACAGATGGCCAAGAGGCACATGAAAAGATGTTCAACATCACTAATAATTAGAGAGATGCATATCAAAGATATAATGAGATATCACCTCATACCAGTAAAAATGGACATCCTCAGAAAATAAAAAAAAAAAAAATCCACGAACAACAAATGCTAGAGAGGGTATAGAGAGAAGGGAATCCTCCTACACTGTTGGTGGGAGTGTAAATTGGTGCAGCCACTGTAGCGAACAGTATGGAGGCTCCTTTAAAAACTAAAAATAGAGCTAACGTATGACCCTGCAATTCCACTCCTGAGTATATACTGAGAGAAAAACATAGTGTGAAAGGATACAAGCACCCCAAAGTTGATTGCAGCACTATTTACAATAGCCAGGATATGGCTGCAACATAGAAATCCATCACAGAGGAAAGGATAAAGAAGATGTGGTACATAAATACAATGTAATATTCCTCAGCCATTAAAAAGAATGAAACAATGTCATTTGCATGACATGAATGGATATAGAGATTGTCATACTGAGTGAAGTAAGTCAGGCAGAGAAAGATAAATATTGTATGATATCACTTATATGTCGAATCTTTTTAAAAAATGATACATATGTACTTATAAAACAGAAACAGACTTGGAGAACTTATGCTTATCAGGGGGTTGGGGGGGCAGTGGTTTGAGGGATAATTAAGGAGTTTGGGATTGACATGTACTCATTGCTATGTTTAAAATGGGTAACCAACAGTGATCTATTGCACAGAACAGAGAACTCTGCTCAATATTGTATAACAACCTAAATGGAAAGAGAATTTGAAAAACAATAGATACATGTATATGTATAATGGAATCACTTGGCTGTATACTTGAAACTAGCACAGCATCGCTAATCAACTATACTCCAATGTAAAATAAAGGGTAAATTAAGTAATTAACTGAATAAAATTGTAATGAACTAATCTAAACATGTAACTCAAAAAGTGACAGAAATCTTAAAATAATTTCCATGTAACATTATATGACTCTTTTGCTACTTTCACAACAGGGTCTTAAGCTGAAAGATTCATCATTCCCAACCCGGAACAGACTAAGGTAAATGAATAGTCTTCAAAGTCTTTTTGTGTGAAAGTGTTTTGAAAAAAACAGTGAAATCAAAAAAAGTGAAATCTTTTATTTATTTATTTATTTTTTGATACTTCCTGTATCGGAACAGATGGTCATACTGTTACTCTTGGTGTCTATATATTGCAACATCTATATCTGCTCACAGTGCCTTCCCAGATAGTGTCAATAGATGTCAATGAAAAACAGAAATCACCCAATAAAATATAAATTTAGATAAACAACATTTTTTTACTGTTAGTATGTCCCCAATATTGCATGAAATAAATATGCCTCAGATATTACATAGAATGTATGCTAAAAAGTATTTGTTGTTTATCTGACATTCAAATATAACTAGGTAGCCTGTATTCTATTAGGCAACCCTGTTCCCAGAACCAAGTCATCAAAGGATCTAACCAAAATTAACTTTACGTAAATCCTTTTGAAGCTATTTTAAAAGTATTTTTCCCCTTGTCAAAAACTAAGCCTTGTTTTTGAGCCCACATAGACCAAATTTCCAAATTTAAACAGAAACATTTGGCCAATGTAAATTGTCAAGAGCCTTGGAAAACATCTGCTCTTTCAAGCATCTTTTGGCAGGATGCACTAACTATTCCAAAATATAATTTAGGAATTGAATTACTTTCATCATTTTAGTACACTGACAAAACTAGCCTCTGGGTAAAGTACATTGGAAATGAGTTTGGGGGTATGGGTGGGCACATTGACCATGAAGTCCTTGAGAAGCAATTCTCATGACAATAAGGCTCAGAGGATTTGCTGTCTTTCAATGGAAATCATGCAAATCATTGAAAAGGAAGACCTAGTTAGCAATACTAGTTGAAGAGCTAGCAACAAGAGGATTAGCTTAAAAATTAATTGAAGTACAAAAAGGAAAATGGTCAGATACCAGAGCAGTGTAAAAAATCCATAGTTTCCCTCTATATTACCTGTAACCAACGAGAAGACATAACAGAAAAAAAATGCCACTTACCATAGCAACTACTAGGAAGTACTTAGATAAGAATAAGACTATACAAATACATGCAAGATTTTCATTTCTAAAAAACCTCTAAAATATATTTTCTAGATGTTAAAAAAGATGAATAAATACAGTGATATACCATTATAATTAAAATTAAAATGTCAACTGTCTCCAAACTATATGGCAATTTCAATGCTATCCATATGGAGTCAACAAGTGGACTTTTCACCAAACCTGATCAACTGATTCTCAATTTCATGGCGAAAACTAAATACATGATAATATGCAAGACAATTTTGGAGAAGAAAAATAAAGGGTAAATGCCTACCTGATATCCAAACATATCACAAACTATAATGACTAAGAATGTAAACTAGAAAGGAACCAAGAACCCAAACAAAACAGAGAATGTATGTGAATATAGAGTATTACATGGTGTCACTTAAATCAATGGGTAAAAGACTATTCAAAAAAGATGAACTATTGGAACAATTGGCCATTCATATTTTTAAGTAAAATTTTTCACACAAAAAAGTCAAGAAAAATGAAAAAAATCTCAATGTAAACAGCAGATTAAATAGCTATGCTTAAAAATCTAAGCATCAATGTATATGAAGTTGAGATAGGGATAATCTTTTTAAACAAGACATGAAAAGCCAAAAAACATTTTAAAATTTTGATGAATTTTATAAGACCAAATTTTAAATTTTCCAGGAGACAAAAGACCCTATAAACCAAAAAATAGGGAGAAAATATTTACAATGGATGTAACAAAGAATTGCTAACTGTGTCAGCTTCTTCATAGTACTTAGCCTCTCAGTGCCATAATTTTCTAATATGTAAAATGAAAATAATAAAAGTAAACTACCTTGAAGTATTGTTGCAATTAAATGAGGTTATATATAAATTTAGAATAATGTCTGGCAAATACTAAGTAAATATATATATATACATATACACAAAACTATATGTGCTGCCTGCAAAGTTGTTTCAGCCATGCCTGATTCTTTGCAACCCTATGGACTGGAGCCCACCAGGCTCCTCTGTCCATGGGATTCTACAGACAAGAATACTGGAGTGGGTTGCCGTGCCCTCCTCCAGGGAATTTTCCTGCCCCAGTGATCAAACCCACAACTCTTATATCTCCTGCATTGGCAGGCGGATTCTCTACTGCTAGTGCCACCTGGGAAGCCCACATAGAGAACTACATACTTTTTCAAAAAGAAAAAGACAAAAAAACAAAGGCTTGAACACAAAATATTCACCTAAAGGAAATACAAATGAATAATTACATGACAAGATTAGCCATATAAAAAAGGTTAATTGTATGAAAAGATTAATATGAAACAGTAGATGAAAAAGTAGTCAACTTCATTAATAAGCAGGGTAATATAAAAAACAGTGGGAGACCATCTGTCAATCACAAGAAGGGCCAAATTAAAAAATGATAATGTTAAAAACTGAGGTGAGAGTATAGGGAAATTCTAGTAATAGTAATGCAAGGGTAGCCCCTTTGGAGAGCCAGATCAATGTACTTATTTAAATTTAAAGGCACACGTAGATGACAAAGTGATCCCAATTCTCGTTATCTCATTATCTACACTCAGAGTAGACTGTGTAATTTAAGAGACCCAGTGTGAATTGCAAACACAAACCCGAGGGCAGGGAAGGGCCACAAAGGACAGATGACTCTGAAAATTGTAAGACATGTTCGATTCCTAGACCTGAAAGGTGAGGAGCCTCTGCTGAGTGACCCCTGCGGAGCTGCCCCACAGGTACTGTGGCCCTGTGGGACCAGCAACCAAGGTCAGCCCACCCCACATCCGCGACCAGGCCATCGGTGACCAGGGAGTGGTGGACAATGGTAAAGCACAACCCCCTTACTCCCCTACCAATCCCACTACACACACAGACACAAGCTCACAGAAACACACACACGGCCCAGTCACTGCCCCGAGTGGCACACCCCAAGGATCACCAGGTCATGGGCTAGGCAATGCTGGAGTAGCTAGGGATCCAGAGGGCATAGAGTGGAGACAGCAAACCTGTTATCGGAGGAGGTGGGACTCCTTGAGTTAACAACCTCCACACAGGCTGCACTGTCCAGTTGAATTTGACTTGGAAAACAGATTCAAAGATAAGATCACTGTTAATTTCAAGAGAGGAAACACAGAGCCTTAAGCCAAAAGTGGGGCCGTTCTGAGTGAGGGCTCCTGGGAAACTGGTGCAGAGCATTGCTGCTCAGTTATTTCTCCCCTCAAGGAAGAACCATGAACAGAAGACATCCATTCTGGCCTTTGAGTTCTTTGAGCAACTGTCCTGGAGCAGAGGCCTCCAGAGGACAAGGCCTAACCCCCACCCCTGCACACAGCTCCCCAAATGGCTTTTTACACCCTCATCCTAAAAAGAGGAAAGAAGACCTTAACATTACAATCACCTAACATTTGAACAAAAATTCCAAAGGGAAGACACAGATAAAGATCTAAAAAGAAAAAAAAAAAAAAAATGATGCCAGAGGGGAAAAAGTAATTTGGGGGAATGAAACATTTAAAAACCTCTAACTCCTATCTTCAGAAATCCCAAGATTCTTCCATAGAAAAATAAGAGATCATTTAAAAAGGAAGAGTCAAAGAAAAAACAGAAATAGTTACATGCTGAAAGTATATCAACTTTAAAAAACCAAAGGACAATTTGGAAATAAAATCAAATATACCAAGAAGGAGAATAAAAAGAAGAGAATTTAAAAATATAAATGAAGAATTAATCTGCATGACCCAAGCATCAGACATTTCATTCTAATAGGAATTCTAGAAAGAGATAGAGATAATGAAAGAGAAAAATTATGTAATAAACAGTAAAGTTTCCATGAGTGAAAGACATGAGATTCCAAAGTAAAAGACCTACTTTAAAAGAAGACCCACGGTCAGGGAAATAGCTGGAAGGTTTTACAATGCTAAGAATACAGATGTTGAAAGCTTTCAGATGGGGGAAAAAAAACTAGGTCATGGACACAGGAATAATCAATTGATCACCTTCGGACTGTTCACAACAATATTATATGCCTTCATTATTGTAAGGAGCATAATTTCAAGGCGTAAACCTTGAAACTTTAATCCTTATTCAACCAAGTTATCAATCAAGTTTTAAGGGAGAAAAAATACATTCATCATGCACAAAAATTTACCCCTCAGATGTCTTCTCCTAGTAAGTTACTTGAGAAAACCCTAAATCAAAAAAGACGAGGAAATAAGAAATGAGATGAACATCCTAGAGAAGCAGTGAGGATAAAAGCTGGAAACAGGCCTAGAGAATAGTCTGAATGGGAACAATTGAATGATGGCCCTGAGAAGATCTCTGGAAAGGAAGAGTCCATAGTTTACCAAAAGGAGTTTTTGAAAATAATATGATAAAGGCAAATATAATGTGAGAAAATAAAATTCCATCAAAACAAAAAATGAAAACTATATACTGAAAAATCATAGATAGCATATATTCTTTGTGTATGTCTTAACCACACAGTTACAAGAATGTAAATGCCATTTGTTGATTTTCAACTTTTAGATTCCACTTAACAAAGCACATAATCCCAGGTAACACTCTAAAGGGTATTGACTATAAAATAAATTGGAAGGGTGAAAAGGAAAGAGAATCAGAAAGAAAAGGTAGCATCAATTATATAAAATTAGAATCCATATATCTATATATGATTGATAAGAAATAAACATTTAAATATTTTAACTATAATATAATTGCAAAGAGAACCAATAGAGAAACTACCTACAATGTTAGGGTCATATTGGAGGAAAATGAGAAGGGAAGTAGCAACTATATATATAAGGGGAATCATAGTTCATCAAGGAGGAAGTCACTGTACTGTCTGCAATCAAAGTTCATTAATAATGATACAGACATAGATTATTTTGAGACCTGGATATAATACCAACAGGCACATACTCAGACTGGTTGCCCATGAGAAGTGGGGCTGGTGGCCATGAAGCAGAAATTGTTGCATCTTAACATGAGCCTTTCTTGTACTTTTTTATTTTTTAATCAGGGGCATTTATTGCTTTGATACAAATATATAATGAGGAAAAAAATGAAATAAGGGGAAATATTGAAGTAGATTTGTTATGTATCATCAAAGACATCTCTAAGACATATGGTTGAATGATAAATGCATTTTAGAGAAAGGTGCATAGAGAATGATCTCCTTTATTTTGGAAACCAAAAAACAATTCAACAAAAAATCCGCAGTACAACACTGTAAAACTTGTATGAATATATATAGACAAATGTACTTAAAATGCATTAGAAATCATTTGGAAGTATCCACACCAAACCAATGTCAAGTGTTACCTCTCAGAAAGGAATAGAAACCTGGGGATGGTCAGAAATATTATAATATTTTATAAAGAAAATAAGTTCATGTGTTATCTTGTAATTTAAAGTAAATGCTAAAAGTAATAGCAGTAGATCATGACCTATTAATTGATAAGTGCTGATTAGTATGTGAGGTTTGGATAGCTTTGGTCCAATTTCCTTTTTAATTTCTACAGTATTACAATTTGGCTTGTAAACAAATACAACTCATTAATACTGAAAACACTTTCTTATCTTAAAAAATCAATAGCTCCTTCGATAGCTCTTGCTATATCTTTGAATAATTAGAGTCACCCTCTCTGATAATGTGTGTGCTGCTTAGGGAGGCATGCACATTTTGCTCTGCTTTAATTTGTTTATCTATTAAACTTGGTTTAATTTTAATTATCCAGCAACCATTAGCATGCACTTTTATGCAGAGAGGAAAGGCAAGCTTAAATCTGTACTCTCTGAGCATCACTGTTTATTACATTTACCAGTGGGTAAAATAAAATTAAAACTTTAGCAGGAATTTAGAGATGCAAATAAAAACATTCAACATCCCTTTGCGGTAGGGCTGTCGATAGAGGTGAGTACCATGAGCATTTCAGAAACTCAAATAAGAGGGGCAAAATATTCTAAAGTCATTCATGCAAGAAAGTGAAGCAGGTGGTTGCCTTTATGGCTGCCTTTTCCTGGACGTCCCAACATGACATCCATTTCAAATATTCCACCTTGCTGTCTCTATGGAGCGTTAAAGAACTCATAAAAATTCCAGCATCATGGGATGCAAAACACATCACATTTAGTAACCATACTGCCTGAACCACTGGTGCAAGAGATAGTTTGCCATAGTCTAAGCACTAGATATGATGCACCTGGGTCTGGAGATGAGTTATCTGCTAAGGTACCAAGAGTCATAGCAGCTACATGAAGGCAGCAGGGTGAATTCACATCACACATTAGAGATACCAAGTTTTAGGGAAAAAGCCAAACACCCAGAATAATGGTTCCAGGAATTTGATCATGGAAGGCAAAAAGAGAAACAGAAAGGCAGGAATACAGCCATCCCATACTACTGACCTCCCCGCTACCTGGCATCTAGAAGAACAGTTTGGGGACAGTGAATATGACAGCCTGAGATTTCTAGCTTCACTTGGTTGTGAATGTGGGTGATCACATCTCTCCCTCCCAGTCTCTCCCAAAACTCCTGTGAAACATAGTAAAGTAAGGCTAACTTGCAACTAGTATTAATAGATAAAGAAATCCCGAAGATCTAATGCACAGTACAGGGATTAGAGTCAATATTGCATGACAATCATCACACCTTCCAAGAGATTAGATCTTACTGATCCCCACCACAATGAGAAATGATAAATATGCAACATGATTAGAGGGGATAGTTAATACTACAATGGTAATCACATTGCAATATATAGATGTATCGAATCAACATGTTGTACAACTTAAACTTACACAATGTTTTATGTTGAATATATTTCCATTTAAAAAATGTAAAACCAAGGTATATTTTAAAAAAGAAAGTAAGCTATGAAATGGCCCTTTGTTGATTTTTTGTCCCATTGGTTTCTTTTTAAAAATTTTATTGGACTATAGTTGCTTTACAATGTTGTGTTAGTTTCAGGTATAGAACAAAGTGAATCAGTTATACATATACTTATATCCACTCTTTTTCCTTTTAGATTCTTCTTCCATATAGGCCATTACAGATTACTGAGTAAAAGTCCTTGTGCAATACAGCAGGTTCTTATTAGTTATCTATTTTATACATATGTGTTTGCTCAGCATACACCAGAGCATGTGTATGCTCTGTAACGTTCAACTCTTTGTAACCCCATGGACTATATGGTTCACCTTGCTCCTCTGTCAATGGAATTTTCCAGGCGACAATATTGGAGTGGGTTCCCATTTCCTACTCTGTGTCTCCTGCATTGGCAGGTGGATTTTTTACCATTTGAACCACCTGGGAAGCCCCATTTTATACACAGTAGTATATATATGTCAATCCCAATCTTAATTTATCCCTCCTCCACCCCCTATCCACTAGCCATAAAAAAAGAATAAAATAATGCCATTTGCAGCAACATAGATGGATCTAAAGATGGTCACACTGTGTGAAGTATGTCAGACAGAAACACAAAATATATATCATTTATATGTGGAATCTTAAAAAGGGGGTACAAATGAACATGTGTCCCATTGGATTTTGATTTCGAGCTTTCACAGTCCCTTTAGGCTCCTTATTCCACCGGTTCCCTCTGAGGTCTCAGGAAATGCACAGCAGCTGCCTCCCCCTCCTCCCCACCTCTAGGAAGCCTCTGTTACACAAACCTATTTGCATCTGCTTGCTTCCTCCTGTGTTGTGAGCTTAGTTGCTTTAGACATGTCTGACTCCTTGCA
This sequence comes from Cervus canadensis, assembly GCF_019320065.1. Classification (NCBI taxonomy): domain Eukaryota; kingdom Metazoa; phylum Chordata; class Mammalia; order Artiodactyla; family Cervidae; genus Cervus; species Cervus canadensis. The sequence goes on from NC_057390.1 coordinate 34,460,562, forward strand.
AACCTATGGATTGTAGCCCGCCTGGCTCCTCTGCTCATGGAATTCTCCAGGCAAGAATACTGGAGTGGGTTGCCATGCTGTCCTCCAGGGGATCTTCCCAACCCTCCTATGTCTCCATTCATAGATGAGAAACCACTACCTGAGCAAAGCCAACCTATCACTTGTGCTCTGGATTTTCTTTCCCACTGACCTCCTCAGGAATGTGAAAGTCAAAGTCACTCAGTCATGTCTGACTCTTTGTGACCACAGGGATGATTATAGCCCACCAGGCTCCCCTGTTCATGGAATTCTCCTGGGAAGAATATGAGTGGGTTGCCATTCCCTTCTCCAGGGGATCTTCCCAACCCACGGACTGAACCACGGTCTCCTGCATTGCAGGCAGATTCTTTTCCATCTGAGCCATCAACCTGTGTTCAGGAATGTATATCAACAATTACCTAACTTCTTCATTGTCCTGAGGGGAGACTTGCCCCCACTTAACCTGTCCCATCAGTTTTAGCTCTCCTAGTTCTGAATCATGGTCTCTAAAGTTTTGCTAACTTTATGCCTCTTATGCCTTATGCTAACTTATGCCTTCATGCCTCTGAGCCATGTGACTGCCTCTGACCCATGCTGTGTTCCCTGTTACACCTCCCATAGCCACTGCGTGTCTAACTCTATCTTAATCATTAAGATACTGAAAGGCATTATTGATTCTAGAAAGCCAGCTTCGACACCCTCCCAGTTCAAGTTAAATGTCTTCTCTCTACTCTCACAGTGTCCAATGTTTATAATTCAATTATTGGTCAGTTTCCGCTTGTCTGTGAGCTTCTTGGGAGTAGTGACCATGGGATACACACTTTTGTAGAATAGGCAGTCAATAAACATTTGCCAAATGAACAAATGAAGCATTTTTCACCTATTGTCGCATTTTTCCTGTTTTAAAGTAACCAAATTGAGTTTCTTTCTCCAGTATACTTCCTAACACAGTGCCTAACAATAAAGAAGCTGAAGGGCAAAGAATAAAACCTACCTGCAGAACACATCCTGTCCAAAGAAATAAGAGCCTCCTATCTGCTCTTACGTAAGAAATACACTGAGAAAAAAGAATTCCATATATCCTGAATCATCCAAGATATTCTCTCACAATAGAAAACCTTTCATTGCTCAATAATATTTTTCCTCTAGAAGAAGAGAATTTTTTTCTCCTGTTTCACATTGTAAAACATTAATTTCTCCCACAAAACTCTAAGAAAAGATTTCCTTTCTTTTCTAAATTTTCTCTGAGATGGAAAAGAGAATTTTTTTCAATCAACATAGGTAATAGTCATTAAACAAAATATTCCTAAATCAGAAGGATATGAAACTAAACATTTCTTTGAAAACAGGACTTTATAAAATGTATGCTGAAATTTACATGCAATAAAAACTGATTTACAAACACAAGACCATTAATTAATTCAACATCATAATCTAATAATCAGCAAGGCTAAAGGAGAAAGTTGTATATGTTCCCAAATTCAACTGTAATAAATGTGGTATTGTTCTTTCAGACAACATAGTACCTTGGAGCACCATCACCTCATAACTCTTGGTGCAAGACAGGGGGCACCTCCCACCACAAAAGCTAGGTATTTCTTCTCCAGCCTGTCTTGGTGCCAGATGCAGGCTGTAACCAAGCTCTGTCAATCAGATGAGATGAGCTCCTCTTTGAATCAGCCCAGTAAAGCAAACACCACATATATCCTTCCTAGTAAAAGTGGTGGCAGCTCCAAGCAGTTTCTGGACATGGCTAGGGGAGCTGGTGTGGAGCTTCTGGTGGTAGTATTCAGTGCTCAGAGTTGGAAGCATCGTCTGGATAAGCCACAGCATCACTGCCCAGACATGCAACAATGGTTTATCCTCTGGAACTGCTCTGAGGTAGATTTTAGGCATCTTTCCTGGTAGTTTATCTCTATGCTTAGTTCTCCAGCCTTTCCAGAGGTACTCAAATTGTCTCATTCCCAGTAATAAATCCTTTTTCTGCTTCAAACAGCCAGAGTAGAGTAATGTTTCCTGTTTGCAACTAAGAGCTCTGCCTGGAGGAGGAAATGACAACCCACTGAAGTACTCTTGCCTGGAAACTTCCATGGACAGAGTAGCCTGGCAGGCTACAGTCCATGGGGTCACACAGAGTCCGACGCCACTGTGCACAGAGCCCTGATACAGAAGTAAACATTTCAATGTAGTAAGTTCTTCTCAGTTTTTCCCACTCAGTAGAGCAGAACAGGGAGAGGAGAGAAGGGAGAGACTAGGACGGACGTGTACGATCTGTTATGTGAGCTAGTAGTTGGCCAAATGTCTGTAGGTCACCTGCACCATAGTCATGAAGAACATGCTTGTCCAAATGTAGATCCCCCAGACCTACTAAACCCAAATCACTGCAGAAACCTGTGAAACTGTGTTTCTAACAAGAAGTCCCGGGGATTAATACAGAGAGGAAAGTTCAGGAGCCACTGCCATAAATTGAAATCCTTAAGGGTCACAACTATTCCTTGTTACATTTGTGCCTGACAATTCCACCCATTAACTATTAGACGAGTGTTGTTACAAAGCAGAAAATAATTAAACATCAGACAAGGCACTTGATACCTCTGGGCTTTCATTTTCTTGAGGCTTAAAGGTTTCTTGAACTTGTGACATAACGCTGAATAGAAATTTTTACAAGGTAAATGGTCCATGTTCATTATTTCATAATCTGAAGAATTAATGAAATTACAGTAGTAATGACAAGGGCCTGTGTAGATAAAATTATATATTGATAGTTAACATGGGGTGATTTAAATTTAAATAGATAAGATGAATGTGAGTAGTGATGAAATCTTAAGACTCATTTCAATGGAAATCAAAATAAAGTATCTGTAGGCTCTCACCCTAAGAAAAACAGGAATTTATTTTATAAAATATGGAGCATCTTTGCCATAATGTTTCTATCAGCTCCACTTCTAGGGATTTAAACCTGTAAGTGAAAGTGTTAGTCACTCAGTCATGCCCGACTCTTTGCAACCCCACAGTTTGTAGCCTGTCAGCCTTCCCTGTCCATGGGATTATTCCATGCAAGAACACTGGAGTAGGTTGCCATTTCCTTCCCCAGGGGATCTTCCCAGCCCGGGAATTGAACCTGGGTCTTCCATATTGCAGACAGTCTCTACCATCTGAGTCAAAGTTCACAAATTAATCCTCTAACAAAATTTCCAAATATTATAATAACATCTTATAATAGCAACACCTGTCTTAACATTAAACTTACAAAATGCTAATGCTCCAGTTCCTACCTATCTCAAACCATCTGCATTCTCTCATCCACGTCTTTAAAAATATTATTATATTTTGAGGCTTGGAAATAGAATTTCACAGCAGACAAATATTCCATTGTCCCCTTTATCCCCTGCATTTCCTGGTCTTCTTGCAATTAGATGAAGTCATGCAACTATTTCTTTCCAGTGAAGTGGCAGTAACATTGACATGTGCTGCTTCCAGCTCAAGGCAATGAAAACTCACAGGAGATTCTACAACACTCTCCTTCCCTAGAATGGAGACTAAGAAACTAGGCAGGCTGAAGGTTCTAGGTGGGCACCCAGAAGTGCTGAAGCCTAGGTCACCAAGCAATATTGTGGGACTCAGACCCCCTAACAACCCTGCAGGAACATGAAATGCAAAAGAGAAGTGAACTACTGCATCCAACCCCAGAGCATTAAAATTATTTAAGCATCATAACTAAATTAATATATGTATCTTCTAATATAAACATTTTTCCCATTCTATAACTTATGAGCACATAGGTGAGTTGTAAGGAGTAGAGTGAAGAACAGGAAAGAGGAGAATTGAGGTCAGTTGTACTCCTCTCCTAATGGAGTCTGGCAGCCCATACCCATGTCTCCCACATTGCAAGGAAAGGCAAGAACCAGTCCATACACAGGTGTATAGTACACAGGTGTGTACTATCTGCTCAAGAACCATGTAGAGTTTTCTGAATATCAGTAATTCAAACTATCCAGGAACTAACTAAAAAATTATCCCCTTTAAAGTATGTTAAAAGAGGAAATTTAGACAATGGCTGATATTTCTTATCTGCAACAACAAATTTACTTTTTATGAGTGGGAAGCACTAGCCATGTATGATATATAAGAAAATGCCCCTAAAAATTCTGGAGCATTCACAGTATTCTTTTGGTTTTAAAGTTTTGATTTTTTGGAATAAAACTAAAACTGCAAGCATTTTGGGCAGGAGGGTTCTAAGTTAGTCAATGCCTATGGAGAATTTGAGTGTGTCACTTAAAAATCACCCTTTAATAAAGAAGACACATAAAGTCTAAATTCTTGTGTGTGCTCAGTCACTCAGTCATGTCTGACTCTTTGTGACCCCATGGACTATATAGTCCATGGAGTTCTCCAGGCCAGAATACTGGAGTGGGTAGCCTTTTGCTTCTCCAGGGCATTTTCCCAACCCAGGGATTGAACCCAGGTCTCCTGCATTGCAGGTGGATTCTTTACCAGCTGAGCCACAAGGGAAGCCCTATATACATAAGAGAGGGCAGAGGTGATGCTCACCCACTTGTCTTGCTATACACTGAGTGATGGAATCTATTCCCCATGAAAGCAAGCGTGTAATATATCTCTTCTGAACTAAGTGACCATGATCCTCTTGACCTTCTTCCTCTGTCTAGGGATGAAAATTTCTCCTGCCAGATACTTCAGTGAAGTTACAAAAGTGCCCATACCAGAGTCCCCTTCCAATGGAGAATGAGATTAGGTTAAGACCTGCAGAGTGAAAAACAAATTGAATTGAACTGAATGGCTATCTGATCCATACTCAGGCTCATCTCCAAGCAGAAGCTTGAGTTTCAAGGCAGAACTGGCATCAACGAGAACTGTGCTCTTGGTCATGTGGCAGAGCTCACAGCTGACTGTGCCACTACCCAAAAATGAACCCCTGAGTCAACTTATTTTTTGAAACCATCTTGGTATCTAGCATTTTTTAAAAAATAGATTGACTATGTCTAAACAGTTCTATCTATCTCTTTAGAGGATTTTCTAATGTGCAACTGCAAGATTAGAATAATAAACCTTCGGTGAATAAAAAGTCTAAAGAAAAGCTTTCACAGTGACATTTGCAAAGCATGGGTGTCTGTATTATCTGTCAAGTCTAAAATCACTTTACAGAAACAAGTTAGGAAATATTAGGCAAATTAGACAAACTAGGACACCTTTTTTAGAATGAAACACAATCTAGATGTCAGACTGTCAAATTATGGTATCCGTCTCTGCCTCAGAACGGAATGGGCATCAACTCATAAACCATAGCCTGGTTGACAGATGTGTTGGTTTCTAAGGATCTTTTTTCCACAGAAATATAAACCCATGCTTTGATTTAACAGTATCTTTGGTGGTACACACATATTCACAGTCAATCTAGCCTCCAAAGAGGAAGCCTATTTTATTGTGATAGTATGCATCCTGGGCATTTTCTAATCCAATTTGCATACCTCCTTACTTCACAAGTACAGGTAGCATGGAAATACACATGGACCTTGGCCTCAGTTCAATCTGGATTTGATCCCAATTCTGTTACTTTCTAGCTGTGAAATCATAAAGAATGCATTTAATCGCTCTGAGCATCTGCTCATCTACAAAATATTTACTTCAAGGAGTTATTTGTAGAACGAAATTGATCTATAAGGTTTCTAGTAAATGACGTATTTGATAACTTACGGTGAACAATATCGAATTCATGATCTCTGAAGAAGATTTAGCTTCGGGACCAGGGAACAGGCTTAATCACTCAAGAGCTTTTGTGTAGCAGAGTTTTATTGAAGTATAGAAAGAGACAGAGAAAGCTTCTGACCTAGACATCAGAAGGGGGATGAAGAGTGCCCTACCCTCTAGTCTTAGCAAGGGAGCTATATACTTTTTCAATTGATTATTACAGTTCAGTTCAGTTTCTCAGTCATGTCCAACTCTTTGTGACCCCATGGACTGCAGCACACCAGCCCTCCCTGTCCATCACCAACTCCAGAGTTTACTCAAACTCATGTTCATTGAGTTAGTGATGCCATCCAACCATCTCATCCTCTGTCATCCCCTTCTCCTCCTGCCTTCAATCTTTCCCACCGTTAGGGTCTGTCCAAATGAGTCAGCTCTTCGCATCAGGTGGCCAAAGTATTGGAGTTTCAGGATCAACATCAGTCCTTCCAATGAGTATTCAGGACTGATTTCCCTTAGGACTGACTGGTTGGATCTCCTTGCAGTCCAAGGGATTCTCAAGAGCCTTCTCCAACACCACAGTTCAAAAGCATCAATTCTTCGGCGCTCAATTTTCTTTATAGTCCAACTCACATATATACATGACTACTGGAAAAACCACAGCATTGACTAGATGGACCTTTGTTGGCAAAGTAATGTCTCTGCTTTTTTTGTCTCAAGGTTGTAAAAGTCTTGCCAGACCCACTCCCACAACATACATTTTAAGATGACAGGATTAGTCAGAAGGTTCCTGTTAAGAAGGAGAAACATGTCCTCAAGCAAGATACACTGTTACACCGACTAAGACAAAGCAATGTAGAAAAAAAGCTTGTCCTTTTCTCCTCCTTGAGAACGCCATACCCCTGTCTGCTCCTCAAGAGCCCCAGACCCCTTTCTCCTCCTCAGGGACCCCAGACTTCTTATCAACCTACCTAAGAATTCACTCTTTCATATTCTATTAATTATATATTCACAAATAGGTCTTATATATCTTATCTACAAGCTTAAAAACTGTGAAAGCACAAGAAATTTTCCTGGCCCAAGCCTTTCCTTAAGAAATCCTCTTCTTCCAACCATCTTTCAAGATCACAAGAACCAATTGTCTAACCTGAGGACTCAGGTCTATTTTATTCAAGGAAAAGGTTTGGGGATATAAAATCTGTCCTGAGTTGACAACTACAGGGTACTCAGTAAGTACTCAAGACAGAAGTTCAGAAGTGACTGTACATTCCATAACCTTAAAAAAAAGTCAAGAAAACCATGCCCATCTGAAGTCTTTACAGATCTCAGTAATTGATAACCTCTTGAAAACTGAAACTCCGTTAATCTTAAAAATGGTACAAATATGTTAATGACAAAGTCCAGCTTTTCCTTCCATATATTAAAAGAAAGCAAGTAAACTATCCTGACTTTCAAGGCAGCACATATATTAAAAGAAAGCAAGTAAACTATCCTGACTTTCAAACATTAAAATGGAAAATGGTTAATTTCATATTTTAGTAAATTCACTTTATCTAAGCAATTTTCTAATTTCACCATTAACTTGTTGCCTTTGTTATTTACTAATACTTTCTAATTTTATGCTGATTCTCTTACAATATTTTCTCAGTTTCCAAACATTTCAGAAGCATTTTAGCTAAGAAAAAATTTCAGTGGCTTATCTATATTGAGTTCTGTACTGCTTTCCAAAAATTATGCTATATGCAAAGAACACTGCTGGTGAGCTATTAAACAATTAGAAGATAAATGCCGAGTGGACATTAAATTCATTTCAGTCAGTCACCATCCTAGTGTTTTATCTGTAAAGTTGTCACGAGATATTTAATCACAACTGTGTAAGAATCATATAGAATTGGAATTTTAAAAATGATTTTGTCTCATGTTAGACCCATTCTTATCTAATAGGGGAGTTTTTCTCACAAAGCACTTAAGAATTAATAAATTATATTACCATGAATTCATTCTGATGATATGACTATAATAAGCATCAGATTTAACAATCATGAAAACAAAAACAAATTTGGCAATTTATGCTATTACAGAAAAAGGATTTACAGGCATGAAACAGGCTTAATTGTGTTCATTTCCTCTTTTCTCTATAAAATATATCTTTAATGGGAAAAGATATAATCCTCATCTTTCATGAAGTTGTACAATTTCCTTAATTGGTAGAATCTAAGAAATGATAAAAACTAATTTAGGCTTTCATAAAAATGTTGTGTGTGAACAAAGTGTTCTTCAGAACTCCGGTACTAAGGAATTCCAATAGTAATAAGAGGAACGCATCGGATTGTTTAAATTGAATAGAATTTAGTGAAGATACCCTCTAAATAAAATCAAACAGAATAAATATGTTAATGCATTGCCCCAGTACCTTCTTCAGTGATACTCTTACCAATAAACGCTTTCCTTCATGCCACCTTCAAAGTATTCAGCTCAAACCTGCAAAGCCAGACACATGGGCATAATGCCCATCTTCTCTATATATCCCATCTTTTCTAGATATACATTCTGTTTCACTACAGATTACATCAAGACCAAAGATCCCCACTAAAAGGTGAATCTTTTTTTTTTTGACACCTTGAAGCATAACAGAGTTCTTATAGATTCTAAACTCATTAATACCATATATTTAGTCTCTGATTAAATTCCTAATTGATTTTCTTGATGTCATTTTCATCTTATAAATTTAGGGAACATTCTATATTTCAAATTCCAATAGTGACAGACTTCAGAATTTAAAAAGCTTGCTCTTTACAATAAGATTTAATATTTTAAAGAAAAATACATATGCCCATAAAATTTTGGATGATTACACTCCAATTTTAGTAACTATTATTTTTTTTTAGTAACTATTATTTATTTGAAAAGGGAGTGTAAAGTAACAACCCTCCAATTAAAATAAATAAATTAAAATTTTTAAAAAAGAAAAGGAAATGTTACTTTACATTTTCTTAGTTTTGTTTTTGTTTACTACTTTTACTAAAACTGAACCTAAATTAATAACTATTTTTAAACCTTTCAGAAAAAAATGTTTGCTGTTCATATTATAAAATATGAAAAAAAGTAGATTTCTTCTCACCATCACTGTTACCACCAAAGGATAAAAACAAGGTATTAATTCGCTGAATAAAGTATTTGGGGTTCTCTCTTTATTAATGAGAAAAAAAAAAAAGTAAAGCAGTTTTTATGAAACTAATACAAGATTTCCCCTCATCCAGACTGTTGAAAAGTCAGAGGGTCAGACACAATTATAACTAGAAACAGACTGATGTGGTATCTAAGTTGGAGAGCTCAGGCAGCCAAAATTCATAATATAGCAGCTTTCAAATATTGATGAGTGTCTGTAGAAAGAGCAATAACATGAGAAATGATGGACTTTGGAGGAAGGCTTTTGAAGAGAAGTGAGATTTATCATAGAAAATTGAATGAAGCTTAATAGAATAGCCAAACTTTCAATGAGCAATTGAGAAAGGATAAGTGAAATAGAAAAATTAGAATCATCTCCTATAAAACTGAAAATACAAAGAATATGCACTCTGACTTGTATAATGTGGTGAACACATAAATATTGAATTGTGCTACTTATTAATAATACATTGAAAATGTCTTAAGATCCATAAAAGAAACTTGTACAGAAGAAAATGCAACTTATCTAGAGACATTGGAGTATTCTCTAAAGAAATCAAAAGGTTGAATCATGACCAAAAGAAAAAAACAGCCTTTCATATATCGTGTATACCGTGCATGAAAATACATGCATCACTTCTTCCCCTCAGTTTACATATTTTTTCATAAGTTGGTCCTAAGTTTACATGTTACACTCTTCCTGGGTATTTAGAGATTTTTTTTTTAACATGCATGAGAAAACAAACAAAACCACAAAAGCAATATAAGTAAGGCATTTCTAACTTAGATATAACTCATAAAATGAGTCCTTCCATCTTCATTTAATCTATCAATGACCACCAAAGAGTCTGGAATCTAAACTCTATGGGTTTCAATGAAGGTAGGAAGAACTTTAAAGCTTGTATTAAATTTCAATGAATAAGTAAAATGTGGAAGAATACCAGTGATCTAGAAATCTCAACTAACATTCTAGTATAATGTTCCAAAAACAAACAAACAAGAAAAAAATTTTTAGAAACATAAAATGGTCATGTAATACATGGCTCTATTTCCTCAAGGAAAATAGAAACAAAGATTATGAGTCAAGCCCAACTTGTGAAAACAATCTAAAAAAATGACTATATTCAAATTACGTGAGACCCACTTCCCCCGACACACGACCATTTTCCCCACCCTAAATCTTCGCTCCTCACAAGGTCTTAAATGGCAACACCACCACAATGAATCATAGTATCTTCTCCACAAGGCAAATTTTTTGTATTTTCATTTTGACTAGGAATTGGATGAGAATTAACTTCTAGGAAGTTCCTGGCACTGTGCTCAATGCTTCATGTGTATTGTCTCATTTAGTTTATTGATCTAAACTTCCACTAAATGGATATGCATTTGAGTTATCAAACACCTTTTTATTTTTTTTAATGTAATATCAAGCTCATTTATTTTTTTTTCCATTTATTTTTATTAGTTGGAGGCTAATCACTTTACAATATTGTAGTGGTTTTTGAAATACATTGACATGAATCAGCCATGGATTTACATGTGTTCCCCATCCCGATCCCCCCTCCCACCTCCCTCTCTACCCGATCCCTCTGGGTCTTCCCAGTGCACCAGGCCGGAGCACTTGTCTCATGCATCCAACCTGGGCTGGTGATCTGTTTCACCCTAGATAATATACATGTTTCAATGCTGTTCTCTTGAAACATCCCACCCTCGCTCCCACAGAGTCCAAAAGTCTGTTCTGTACATCTGTGTCTCTTTTTCTGTTTTGCATATAGGGTTATTGTTACCGTCTTTCTAAATTCCATATATATGTGTTAGTATGCTGTAATGTTCTTTATCTTTCTGGCTTACTTCACTCTGTATAATGGGCTCCAGTTTCATCCATCTCATTAGAACTGATTCAAATGAATTCTTTTTAATGGCTGAGTAATATTCCATGGTGTATATGTACCACAGCTTCCTTATCCATTCGTCTGCTGATGGGCATCTAGGTTGCTCCCATGTCCTGGCTATTATAAACAGTGCTGCGATGAACATTGGGGTGCATGCAAACACCTTCTTTTTAAAATGCAAACACTTCTAAAAGAGTTGAGCCTCTACTGTCCACTCAAACTGTCTAGCAAATGTAAGGTAAGTTGTGTGAAAGGAGGAGGGAGGGGAATAGAACACAAGGAAGCTAACTTTGGACCACCATTTATTGCTCTTGGCAGGGCAAAGAAGCATCCCTCAACAGAATACCTCAGTGGAAACCATGAAGCAACATTGCATACTAAGTTCAGGGCACCTGGACTGAGCAACATGAGGGAATGGAAGAGAAGCACAGAAGGAAGGTGGGAGGATATTTGAAAGAACCTCCATTTCAGGATTTTTCAAGGGACCTGTGAGGGGATCATGAGCTCATTTTTCTCTTTTTCCTCTTCTTGTTTATTCCAAATTTTCAAATGTACACTATCTACTCAGTAGATATTAAATGGATAATTTAAGCTTGACTGGGATTTGATTTGCTATCTTAATTCAAACACACCTATGCTTATTTCCAACTACATATATAGCTATTACCTAAACGGTGAGAGTATGATTCACCTTTTTGTGACTCTATCAATAAACTGTATAGATAATTTCTTATTCCCAAACATAACAGTTAGTGTCCTGAGAATTTCTGTGGTAGAAAATTGGCAGTTAAAAATCCAAAAGAGAGGAGATATATGTCAGTGTATGGCTAATTCATTTTGTTATACAGGAGAAACTAAAACTAATAAAACATTGTAAAGCAAGTATACTCCAATAGAAGTTAATTTTTTTTAATGAAAGATATTTGTGGGGATATAGAAGTGAGAAGCAAGATAACAAAAGAAATTATGAAAATATTCATATGTGTTTTTCTAGTCTCTAAAATAAAACAATACTACCATCCAACTGAACAACTTTGTATACCTTATAAAACAGAAATGATGGGGAATTCACAATAAACTTCCATTTGTCATTCTTTGAATTTCCCAAAGTGATCAGGATTTGTTTTTGTCACATTTTAATTACATGCTTGCAATTAATTTACTTTTCATTCAGTTAATTCAGTTTTCATTCCAATCCCAAAGAAAGGCAATGCCAAAGAATGTCCAAACTACTGCACAATTGCACTCATTTCACACATTAGCAAAGTAGTGCTCAAAATTCTCTAAGCCAGGCTTCAACAGTACATGAACCGAGAACTTCCAGATGTTCAAGCTGGATTTAGAAAAGGCAGAGGAACCAGAGATCATATTGCCAACATCTGCTGGATCATAGAAAAAGCAAGAGAATTCCAGAAAAACATCGGCTTCACTGTCTATGTGTAAGCCTTTGACTGTGTGGATCACAACAAACTGTGAAAAATTCTTCAAGTGATGGTAATACCAGACCACCTTACCTGCCTCCTGAGAAACCTGTATGCAGGTCAAAAAGCAACAGTTAGAACCAGACATGGAACAACAGACCGGTTCAAAATTGGGAAAGGAGTACATTCAAAATTGGGAAAGGCCCTTGCTCCTGGGAAGAAAAGCTATGACAAAATTAGACAGCATATTAAAAAGCAGAGACATTACTTTGCCAACAAAGGTCCATATAGTCAAACTTATGGTTTTCCCAGTAGTCCTGTATGGATGTGAGAATTGGACTATAAAGAAAACTGAGCACTGAAGAATTGAAACTTTTGAACTGTGCTGTTGGAGAAGACTCTTGAAAGTCACTTGGACTGCAAGGAGATCAAACCAGTCGATCCTAAAGGAAATCAGTCCTGAATATTCATTGGAAGGACTGATGCTGAAGCTGAAGCTGCAATAATTTGGCCACCTGATGTGAAGAGCTGACTCATTAGAAAAGACCCTGATGCTGGGAAAGATCCAAGGCAGGAGGAGAAGGGGATGACAGGACAAAATGATTGGATGTGGACATGAGTTTGAGCAAGCTCCAGGATTTGGTGAAAGACAGGGAGGCCTGGTGTGCTGCAGTCCATGGGGTCGCAAAGAGTCACACAAGACTGAGTGACTGAATGACTGTTGACAACAACGACAAATATAATATCCCTTTCTTCCTCCTGTTTCTCAATTCAAAGTTCAGCGCTTTTTGGATTTGGTTTAAAAGAAGCTGTGTTAAAGTAGTTGACCCTTCCTGTCCCTAGTTCTCAGTGGACATACTTCAAGAACACAGCTGGAGCCTCCCTTCTAGCAGCTGCAGGATCACACGTTTAAGGCTTGGCTCTCTGTTCCTTTTGCATCTTTATCTCTTCTAAGACTTCATTACAAAAACCTACATCTGCTCTGTCAGACACTTACTACCCTGTTCTCTTCCAAACTTCAATATCCCCTTTAATTTCTATCATCGCTGGTACATATAAAACTGAGCATCTTATCACTCTCAAAAAGATATTTAGAAATAAAGCCATACATATTAAAATGTCAATGGTAGGAAACTGGGATTGGGAGAAGTGGGCATTTGGGGAGAAGGTGTGTATTGGGGAGCTCTCTCTCCTTGTGAGGCTGAAGATGGGTCTCAAGAGAAAGGTTCCCAAGGCATTCCGCTAGAGAGTGATCTCAGTGCCCCAGAGGCTCAGCACCCAGGGTAAGATTCTAAAAAATGGCAGAAGGTAGACAACCAGGCAAAACTAACAAAAGTGTTATCTTCTCTATAAGATCATATTTTTTTAATATCTTCTATTTAAAGGGAAACAGGATTCTGGGTTTTTTGCTATTAAAAATGAACATGTACTGATTAATACACATACTAGAGAAACCTGTAATAAAAATACTATATCCACAAAATGAGATTTAACTTTTATAAATTTATATATATATACACACACACACACACATACACACATGGAAATATATATATATACACAAATGTATAGACACACAAAATGTATTTTACCTTACTCGCTATCATCTTATCTTACTTTATTCATTGCAGTTACTTCCTAATATAGTGTGTGTGTGTGCATGTGTGTGGTTTGTCATCATCATTGTTGTTGTAGTTTTAGCTCTACCACTAAAGCATAATCTCCGTGAGGATGGAAATTTTGTCTTATTCTCCACTATGTTTTCAGCACCCAGAACAGCTTAGCCCATACAAGTTGCTTAGTAAATATTTAATAAACCAGTAGCCCAAACCATTATAGCTTCTTACCCAGACTGTTACAACAGTCTCTTGCTTGCTTTCTGTGTTGCAGAGACAAGGAAAGATATGGAAAGGAAGACGCCACTTCCTAGTTTCCTTGAATGTAAATTTAAACCCTGTGACTGAATTTCAGCCAATCATACATGGCCATTTGCAGTCCACTTCCAGGTCCCTGCTGAACTCCCACTCACTCTCTTCCTCCTTCTACAACAACTCCAGAGATCATGTGTTAAATTAAGATGGTAGCATAACATAATAAAAGGAGACGGAGTCCCTAAAAGACAGTATGGAGTAAAGCCTTATCCCACCAGCTGTACTGACCTGTGAAATGAGGAAGCAATAACTTCATTATGCTAAGCCACTGAGATATGGGAGCTACTTGTTACAAGCATTATCCTGTCCTGACTAATATGCTTTTTCTTGGTGTTCTACACTCCATTCCTACAGAACAACTAAGATGAACCTCTTCAAAAAGAAATCAAATCACATCATCTCCCAATACATTACCATCACAATTCAAATCCAAATTCCTTCAGGGTCCACAAGACCCTGCAAAATCTCATACCTGTCTACCTTTTCAGTTTTATCTCCTCCTCCTTTTTAATCACTATAATCCAACATTTTCATACTGTTCATGGGGTTCTTAAGGCAAGAATACTGAAGTGATTTGCTATTCCCTTCTGCAATGGACCACATTTTGTTAAACAGTTCTGTGAAGACCTACAAGACCTTCTAGAACTAACACCCAAAAAAGATGTCCTTTTCATTATAGGGGACTGGAATGCAACAGTAGGAATTCAAGAAACACCTGGACTAACAGGCAAATTTGGCCTTGGAGTACAGAATAAAGCAGGACAAAGGCTAATAGAGTTTTGCCAAGAGAACACACTGATCATAGCAAACACCTTCTTCCAACAACATAAAAGATGCTACACATGGACATCACCAGATGGTCAACACCAAAATCAGACTGATTATACTCTTTGAAGTGAAAGATGGAGGAGCTCTATACAGTCAGCAAAAACAAGACTGGGAGCTGACTGTACCTCAGATCATGAACTCCTTATTGCCAAATTCAGTCATAAATTGAAGAAAGTAGGGAAAATCTCTAGACCATTCAAATATGACCTAAATCAAATCCCTTATGATTATACAGTGGAAGTGTGAAATAGATTTAAGGGACTAGATCTAATAGACAGAATGCTTAATGAACTATGGATGGAGGTTCATGACATTATATAGAGGACAGGGAGAAAGACCATCCCCAAGAAAAAGAAATGCGAAAAAGCAAAATGGCTGTCTGAGGAGGCCTTACAAATAGCTGTGAAAAGACGGGAAACGAAAGGCAAAAAAGAAAAGGAAAAATATACCAATATGAATGCAGAGTTCCTAAGGAGAGATAAGAAAGCCTTCCTCGGCAATCAATGAAAAGAAATAGAAGAAAACAATAGAATGGGAAAGACTAGAGATCTCTTCAAAAAAAATTAGAGACACCAAGGGAACATTTCTTGCAAAGATGGGCTCAATAAGGACAGAAATGATATGGACCTAACAGAAGCAGAAGATATCAAGATGAGGTGATAAGAATACACAGAACTGTACAAAAAAGATCTTCACGACTCTGATACTCACAATCGTGTGATCAGTCACACTCACCTAGAGCCAGACATCCTGGAATGTGAAGTCAAGTGGGCCTTAGAAAGCATCACTACAAACAAAGCTAGTGGAGGTGATGGAATTCCAGTTGAGCTATTTCACATCCTGAAAGATGATGCTGTGAAAGTGCTGCACTCAATATGCCAGCAAATTTGGAAAACTCAGCAGTGGCCACAGGACTGGAAAAGGTCAGTTTTCATTCCAATCCCAAAGAAAGGCAATCCCAAAGAATGCTCAAACTACCACACAATTGCACTCATCTCACATGCTAGTAAAGTAATGCTCAAAATTCTCTAAGCCAGGCTTCAACAATATGTGAACTGTGAACTTCCAAATGTTCAAGCTGGATATAGAAAAGGCAGAGGAACCAAAGATCAAATTGCCAACATCCGCTGGATCATCAAAAGAGCAAGGGAGTTTCAGAAAATCATCTATTTCTGCTTTATTGACTATGCCAAAACCTTTGACTTTGTGGATCACAATAAACTGTGGAAAATTCTGAAAGAGATGGGAATACCAGACCACCTGACCTGCCTCTTGAGAAACCTGTATGCAGGTCAGGAAGCAACAGTTAGAACTGGACATGGAACAACAGACTGGTTCCAAATCAGGAAAGGAGTACATCAAGGCTGTATATTTTCACCATGGTTATTTAACTTTTATGCAGAGTACATCATGAGAAACACTGGGCTGAATGAAGCACAAGGTGGAATCAAGATTGCCAGGAGAAATATCAATAACCTCAGATATGCAGATAACACCACCTTTATGGCAGAAAATGAAGAACTAAAGAGCCTCTTGATGAAAGTGAAAGAGGAGAGTGAAAAAGTTGGTTTAAAGCTCAACATTCAGAAAACAAAGATCATGGCATCTGGTCCCATCACTTCATGGCAAATGGAGAAACAGTGGAAACAGTGGCTGAGTTATTTTTGGGGGGCTCCAAAATCACTGCAGATGGTAATTGCAGCAATGAAATTAAAAGATGCTTACTCCTTGGGAGAAAAGTTATGACCAACCTAGACAGCATATTAAGAAGGAGAGACATTACTTTGCCAACAAAAGTCCATCTAGTCAAAGCTATGGTTTTTCTAGTAGTCACGTATAGATGTGAGAGTTGGACTATAAAGAAAACTGAGCACCAAAGAATTGATGCTTTTGAACCGTGGTGTTAGAGAAGACTCTTGAGAGTCCCTTGGACTGCAAGGAGATCCAACCAGTCCATCCTAAAGGAGATCAGTCCTAGGTGTTCATTGGAAAGACTGATGCTGAAGCTGAAACTCCAATACTTTGGCCACCTGATGCAAAGAGCTGACTCACTTGGACAACCCTGATGGTGGGAAAGATTGAAGGTGGGAGAAGGGGACGACAGAGGATGAGATGGTTGGATGGCATCACTGACTCAATGGGCATGAGTTTGAGTAAACTCCAGGAGTTGGTGATGGACAGGGAGGCCTGGCGTGCTGCAGTCCATGGGGTCGCAAAGAGTCAAACTCGACTGAGCAACTGAACTGAAGTGAATCCAACCTTTATTCTAGTCTTTAAGCATGCCCAGCTGGCCTGTTCCCACTTGAGGATGACTCTGCTGTTTCCTTTACAGGCCTTAGATCAAACATCACCTCCTCAAAAAAGCCTGTTTCCTTCCTTTAACCTATTTTGCCCCCTACTTCCAGACTACTACCCAAAGCTGTCTATATTATTACCCCATTTTATTTTGCTAACAAGGCTAACCTCCACCTGCAATGATAATATTTATTGGATTACTCACTGATTATTCCTTAACTCAAGGTTGAGCCCCATAACAGCAGAAACCTTGACTGCTTTAGCCCCAACATCTTCCCAATATCTAGAAGAATGCCTGATGCATAATCAATGAATATATTCATCTAAAGTATGACATATATGAAGACTTAGAAAAAAAGAGTAGTAAAATGTTAATAATTGGTTGAGAGCCTCAAAGGAGCCACTTATGTTTTATTTTTATGTTTTATTGCAACTCGTCAAAACTTATTTCAATGAGCATAAAATACTTTTTAAATCACATAAAATTTTATTGGAAAAAATAATTTATACCTCTTGCAATCATTTTCTAAAGTAACACTTTCATAAAGTAACTGTGTTCAAAGAAAAAGGGATTTGGGGATTAGGAATACTAGGCACAGCAGGAAAACTGGTTTCCTGGCTAAGCCTCAGTCCTCTCATCTGGAGAATATGGTGCTAATGCAAGCACACTCCCAAGGTTCTTTCCAAATCTAATTCCCCTCCACAGGGCAGATGAAATGAAGACTCTTGCAGCATGACGCATATTTATGCATACATATATCACTGAGCTAGAGATGATATTGTAGAATTCTGTCTAGGTAGCAGCTGTTAAGATTGTTAGCGTGGTGGCTATATGATGAAAACATCAGAATTTCCTATGGGGTCCAAGACTGCCACAGGTTGAGTTATAAGTGAGCGTAGACATGATTTTTATTATCAATGAGACAGAATTGAGGAGTGAACCTCAGTTACCCTAGGATGGACAAGGTAAAGTTCTAGAGACAGATGTATTAACTTTTATAACTTACTGAATTGTTTGTAAAAGTTGACTTTCTAAGTTCTTTGAATTCAAGCCAAGTGAATGACTTGCTATTTCTCTCATTTGAGGTTCCAAAGTATTCTTCCTTGAGATTGTTGGAGACATTTTTTCCACACTACCAAAAGGTTTAGATGTTTTAAAATAAAAATATATATTTCATTTTAATTTCAAAAATATATTAGCTAAGAGATTCACACAGAGTACAAATAAAATTAACTAAAACTCTTGTGTATTTCAAGTTACACAAATGCTTGTGCATATCTACTGGAAGATGCAATGAAGTACTCTCAGATGCTTAAACTTGGTTCAATTAGTAAGCTTGAATTAAGGGAAGGAAATCAAAAGCTATTCTATACTTTGAAGAATAGAAAAATGAAAATACAAGGGTACCAGGAGGCATGAGAGTAAAAGCCTAGTAGAATGAGTTATAACACCAGGCTTATTTGTCTGTGATAAAAGGACCGAAATAGGAATAAAATGAAAAGCAAATTTATAGGCTGTCAAAAGGAAAGAATGAGCAAGGATGGTATTATTGCATAGAACCATTGGGCCTCCATGAAAGTCCAATGACATTTTTAAAATCTGTGTGGAGTGCAGAATTTTTCTTTAATGAGCAGAACTGACTCGTGCATGCCAAGATATTCTTCATCCCTAGCACTCAACACCAGTAGATGCTAGAAGCACCCCCAATTATAGTGACAAACCTAAACTCTATCAGATCTAATCTTCCTTTTATGTAACAAGTAGTTCATGATGTTCCCATTGTACTCCTAGAACAAAAGTCATAGATCATATATACCTCCTTACACATATGAATTTCAAAAATTCAATACAGTATGAATGGCTGAGGCCTAATGTGAAGGCAAGACAAAAGGAAACTATAATAAAATATCATATTTATATATGTGAATGCTCAAGCATGGCTATGTTGGGAGCCATCATGACATAATCTGATATTTTTCTCCTGCCAGTGATGAGTAAGTTTGAACCTAAAAGATCTCTTGTAGGCAAAGTACAGAAAACCAAAGAGCAAAGATAAGGACAAACACTGAGATAAAAACCTGAATTAGGTAAATAATAACAGAGTAAACTTATTTATAGAAACAAAACAATCAGAAAACAAATAACAAGATGAATTATAGATTATCAAAGCAAAAAAAATGAGGTAGTATGGTATTCTTGTAGACAAACCACAGTCTTCTAACAGGGCAGCATTATGAAGTCATTAAACTCAAGGAGTGGTATGTCTTGCTCTAAAACTTATTGGCTCTTGGGTGGTGGTTGGTTTCAGTGTACAACCTCTTTAACAAGTGGTGCTGGGAAAACTGGTCAACCACTTGTAAAAGAATGAAACTAGAACACTTTCTGACACCATACACAAAAATAAACTCAAAATGGATTAAAGATCTAAATGTAAGACCAGAAACTATAAAACTCCTAGAGGAGAACATAGGCAAAAACACTCTCCGACATAAATCACAGCAAGATCCTCTATGACCCACCTCCCAGAATATTGGAAATAAAAGCAAAACTAAACAAATGGGACCTAATGAAACTTAAAAGCTTTTGCACTACAAAGGAAACTATAAGTAAGGTGAAAAGACAGCCCTCAGATTGGGAGAAAATAATAGCAAATGAAGAAACAGACAAAGGATTAATCTCAAAAATATACAAGCAACTCCTGCAGCTCAATTCCAGAAAAATAAATGACCCAATCAAAAAATGGGCCAAAGAACTAAACAGACATTTCTCCAAAGAAGACATACAGATGGCTAACAAACACATGAAAAGATGCTCAACATCACTCATTATCAGAGAAATGCAAATCAAAACCACAATGAGGTACCATTACACGCCAGTCAGGATGGCTGCTATCCAAAAGTCTACAAGCAATAAATGCTGGAGAGGGTGTGGAGAAAAGGGAACCCTCTTACACTGTTGGTGGGAATGCAAACTAGTACAGCCACTATGGAGAACAGTGTGGAGATTTCTTAAAAAACTGGAAATAGAACTGCCATATGACCCAGCAATCCCACTCCTGGGCATACACACTGAGGAAACCAGATCTGAAAGAGACACGTGCACCCCAATGTTCATCGCAGCACTGTTTATAATAGCCAGGACATGGAAGCAACCTAGATGCCCATCAGCAGATGAATGGATAAGGAAGCTGTGGTACATATACACCATGGAATATTACTCAGCCATTAAAAAGAATTCATTTGAATCAGTTCTAATGAGATGGATGAAACTGGAGCCCATTATACAGAGTGAAGTAAGCCAGAAAGATAAAGAACATTACAGCATACTAACACATATATATGGAATTTAGAAAGATGGTAACGATAACCCTATATGCAAAACAGAAAAAGAGACACAGAAATACAGAACAGACTTTTGAACTCTGTGGGAGAAGGTGAGGGTGGGATGTTTCAAAAGAACAGCATGTATACTATCTATGGTGAAACAGATCACCAGCCCAGGTGGGATGCATGAGACAAGTGCTCGGGCCTGGTGCACTGGGAAGACCCAGAGGAATCGGGTGGAGAGGGAGGTGGGAGGGGGGATCGGGATGGGGAATACGTGTAAATCTATGGCTGATTCATATCAATGTATGACAAAACCCACTGAAATGTTGTGAAGTAATTAGCCTCCAACTAATAAAAAAATTTTTTTAAATAAATAAATAAATAAACTCAAGGAGTTAATTCTTAGATGTGTGGAACCATCTCACACACTGCAATACATCTGTCATCCTTGGACCCAGACACCAAACACTAGTAGCAATCCCCATTATTGTGACAACTTATAACACTCCCACAGATTTCCAAACAGCCATGGTGAGAACCACTTACCTGATTAATGCCTATTATTCTCAGATTAAACATCATTACTTACCTTCTTAAGCCTGGTTTAGATCCTGTCCCTATCCCCACCCTTCAGCTCTTGGGCTCCCTTGACATCCAGTCATTTGTATGAATTGTAATTGGTTTTTCAAAGTCTTACTCTCAATTATTATAGAAGCTCTATTAGAAAATGGACTAATTCTGTCCTGCTCACTGTGCCATATCAAATGCCTAGTATTGTATGTGTTTAATAAATTTTCCTGAATTAAATTCATGTTATTTACTGCAACACTACAGTTGAATTCCTTCTTCTTCAAGGCAAATTTAGATTATCCAATTAAATGAATATTTTAAATAATGCCAAAAGAGGGGAAAACATTTTTTTAAAATGAAACTTATTGGCTGGAAAATACTTTGAAATGGAACACCTAGGATATCTGGTGTCAGTCGGTTTGAGTTTTTATACCATAATTCCATAGACTGGAAGGCTTATTAACAATAGAAATTTGTGTCTCACAGTTCTAGATGGCAAGAAGTCCAAAATCAAGGTACCAGGATATTCAGAGTCTGGTAAGAAACTGCTTCCTGGCTCATAGCATACTGCCATTGCCCTATACCCTCACGTGGTGGAAGAGATGAGGGAGTTCTCTGGAGTCTCTTCTCTAAGGACACACAAGTGCTCCACCCTTATGACCTAATCAGTTCCCAAAGGCCCCAACCTCCAAATACTACTACACTGAGGATTAGGTTCTAATATATGAATTTGAGGGGGAGGTGACACAAACATTCAGTTTGTGTTTAATTTGCTACAATACATAACAGTAACTATAAAGGAAGCACAGGGTAATAAAGTTACTAGAATGTTCATAGGATTTTGAAAAGAATTTGTTTCCATTCATTTTGCAAAAATAAAATTTCATGAAAACATTATCAAACAAGATCAATGTGGTTTGCTCTAAATTATTTAGAACCAAAAAAGAACAGAGTAGTCTTTCCAAAGTTTAAAAATATTCTGAAGAAAATAACATGATACTTTAAGAAAAATGTTACATAATGCCTTATATCAATTGAAAGTTACCAGTTCAAATATGCAACTTACACCCTACATCCGGCCACTAGTTACCTCATATGACTGAGGTGCTAGTGACCTGGCTCTGATACATGATTATTTATTAAATCCATATATTACCATTAAATAAAGATCACATTTTATTTATACTTTAGTTTTTGCCCAATATCCCTTTTGCATATTAGGATCCTATTTAGGATACAGCATTGCATTTAGTCATCATGTCTCCTTAACCTCCTCTAGACTGGGACAATTTCTCAGAACTTTTCTTTGTTTTTGGTGACCTTGACAGCTTTGAGGAGTACAGGTGAGAATTTTGTAGACTATCCCTCTACTGGGATTTGTCTGATGTTTCTCCTAATTAAGCTGGAGTTATGGATTTAGGGGTGGATGGCCTCAGAAATAAAGCACCAAACATTTACATCATATCATATCATATCAAGCGTACATACTATCAACATGATTTATCACTGGTGATGTTCACCTTGGGCACCTGGCTGAGGTGGTATGTATCTACCTGCTTCTCTACCGTAAAGCTGCTCTCCCTCTCTTTTCCTTAGTGTGTTTTTGGGAAGGAAGTCACCATGCACAATCTATGCTTATGGTATAGAGTGATGGTTCACATCTTGAGACCAGCTACTTATATAAATTGCTTAGAATTCTTACACATGGGACATTTGTCAATTATTCTTTTCATTTATTCAACCATTTATTTATATCAGTATGGACCCAGAAATACTTATCTTATACTTTGGGGTAGAATCCACTACTACTTTTTATTTTTTGCTCAATTTTTTTCAGCTTTGGCCATTGGGAGCTCATTCAAACACCTCCTATGACCCCTTGACATGCTTCCATCTGTGTGCTTTTGTTTTCTGTTTGTTTTGCTTTGTTTTCTGAGCATTCCTAACTGTACGTTTGGGCTTCCCTGGGGGCTCAGACAATAAAGAATCTGCCTGCAATGCAAGAGACCCAGGTTCCAACCCTGGGTCGGGAAGATCTCCTGGAGAGGGGGATGGCTACGCATTCCAGTATTCTTGCCTGGAGAATTCCATGGACAGAAGAGCCAGGTGGAGCCTCAAAGAGTGGGACATGACTGAGTAACTAACACTTTCATTTTACTTTATGTTACTACAAATTTCTCTAGGCTCATCTTGTATATTCCTTTAGTGCCCACAGACTTAGCTGTTTCCTCCAAGAAGCCCTTTGATAGGACAACGATATTTGAGCCAAGGGCTGGGCTCTGGGTGCTGGAAACTACTGGAGTGTCATCGCTCCTCTGGCCTCTTAGCTGACAGAACAGGAAGCAGATGTGTGTGTATTAAACTGTATATATATGCATACATATAAATATCTGTCCAAATCTATCTACAGCAAGCAAGACACAAGTTCATTCCAGTGTCTCTAATTTTAATCTATTACCACCTGGATCATTCTAGCCCATTTCCCATTGATTAGCTGCAGTCTCCCACTCCAACCAACAGAAACCAGTCACTTCCTTAATTGTTCGATTTCAGTATATGTGTAATGTTTCAAAACTGTTGACCTGTACCTAAAATGTACTTTTCAAAGAGTTAGAACATAGCTAAAAGCCAATAGCTGTAAGTTTAAATGACCAACAAATATCTTCATTAGTATTCAATTTACACTTTGCTCATCAACTTTAATCATTTAAGTAACACTCTTGCATTTTTTATTCAGTCTCAGTGGTCATCAATTTATATTAATTTATCCTAATTTCACTTGTTAGCCAGGACCTAGAATCAGTCAGTATTTTCATGTGAGAACAATTGTAATCACTACACAGAATCTCAATTAAATTAACAAATTGGTGTTTTCCACAACAAATGTGTAAATAGCCTCCTGAGGCATTGTCATTAATTATTCTTTCCAGCTTAAATATTAGCTTCAGATACTTGGAAAGACACAAGCAGAAATGACATCCCTGTGTTCCTCAGGCATTCATCCATCCACCATAATGAGAGCATTTCAGATTTTGAAAAAGAAACTTTTCGGGGGAGAAATGTAATCTTGTGTACTATTGTAGGCTCAATGTTGCTGTATAAATTTAATCTCTTTAAAAATAGCAACATTTCTTTACTGAGCATATTCTATTGGCCAGAAGCTGTTCAGATGCACCATGAGAACTCTCTTCCCAGGCCTACAAAGGTAAATACACCATCCCTGTTTTAGAGAGGAGAGAAATGAAGCTCAGAGAAATTAAATAATTTATTCAAGGTTGAATAGCCAATAAAAAGCTAAAACAAGTCTCTGCTCAGAGGTTACAGTTTATCCATTATGAAAGGTGGAGTGTTGCAAAGAGTATCATCAGAAAACAATGCCTGTTCGCACATATCCAATTCCTGTTTGTATAAGCAAAGAGACAAATTTAGGATGAAAAAAAGAAAAAAAGCACATTCACTCTTTCCCTCATATTGCTCTTTCCCTCATTTCACTTGGAACATTGTACAGGAAATAAGCTCAGGCCCCAAAAGGAAAGTAGTTCTAACAAATGACTTTGGTGAAATCAGTGGCTATATCAGGACTCATTTTGGTCATCTCTAATTCAAACTGGAAAATAAATCTGGCAACAAAATAAAAAGCTTCTCACTAAAAACAGAGCCTTCTTAAATTCATTAACACTTTTCCTAGTTTGCTTTCTGAAAAACTGCACAAGGGAATGTGAATAGCTGAAAGATGGTTTCAACATTTAAAAGTACAAATAATTCAGACAAAGAAGCTTTTTTAATTACTACTTGCTTACCCTGCAAGCTAATTTTAATTTCCTTGCCTTTTTAATCCCTTGAACAATGGCTTGTGTTTTGTTTGAGCCGGGATAAAACATAAAGTCTAAAAATGAATTAAAATAGTTTCTCTTCATACATTTAGTATGAATGACCTCTTTGTGCTGAAAATTTGGAAAAAGGGCAAAAACATGTCAACTATAAAACATGAACTCTTTTCCAAACTAATTAAAGGCATTTTTCAATTTTGCTTTCTTTTATGAACAGAGAATTTGGTCATAAATTGATTTTAATACTACAACTGTGTCTTTTTCTTTACATGAGGAAGAAAAATACAGAAGATGTAGTCTTAGACAAAGAAGACAGAATCTGCCTAACTGGATACAGTGAGTATGCTGGGATCTGTTTAGAGCTCAGTGCTTATTCATACCTATAATTAGGAACAAATTCTCTGCCAAATAAACTTACACTTTTGAATCTTTCTTGACTATGCCAATTATGATTTAAATCTTCCAGGATAAAGAAGGATTATTTTCTATACCTGCATAAATAACTTACATTTCAAACTCAGTAATTTTAAAATGGCACATGAAAAAAAAATTAGAGGATTACAATGGGTCTTCTGAATATTCTGGATTCCCATGATATTTAAAGAATTCAGTCTCTTCTGTGATTATACTGGACTCTTAGGTTTGGCAACAGAATTTGAAGGGTGCTCACTGTAAACAGATGTTTAGGGGAAGACTGGCTAGATAAAAGAGAAAAATAATAACAAGTGCAGGTCGATATGACATAAATTGGGGAAAGTAAATGAAAATTTTCCAAAATAAAGGTAATTAATGTGTAAACATCTACAGTCTCCTCAGCAATAGCAGCTTAAAATTTTTTAAATAATAATTAAAAAATCTAGAAGCAGGTGGATTCCTAGAAAGATACAACCTACCAAGACTGAATCAGGAAGAAATTAAAAATCTAAACAGACCAATTACAAGTAATGAAACTGAATCAGTAATCAAAAAACTCCCAACAAAAGTCCAGGGCCAAATGTCTTCACAGATGAATTCTAAGAATCATTTAAAGAAGAGATAACACTTATCCTTCTCAAACTATCCCAAAAAATTTCAGAGGAAGGAACACTTCCAAAGTCATCGACAAGGATAGCATCATCCTGATGCCAAAATCAAAGACGTCACAAAAAAAAAAGAAATCCCAGGCCTGTGTCAATGGTAAACATAGATGCAAAAATCATCAACACAATGTTAGTAAACCAAATGCAAAAATACATTAAAAGGACCATACACCATGATCAAGAAGAATTCATTCCAGGGATTCGAGGATAGTTCAAAAATCATAAATCAATCAATGTGACACCACATGAGCAAAATAAGGACTTCTCTGATGGTTCAGTGGTTAAGAATCTGCCTGTTAATGCAGGGAACACTGGTTCGATCCTGGCCAGGGGACATTCCACATGCTGTGGGGAGACTAAGCCCTCACACAGTAACTACTGAAGCCCAGGTACCCTAGAGCCCGTGTTCCACAAGAGAAGCTGCCACAAGGAGAAGCCCACACACGACAACTAGTGAGTAGCCCCCAACTTGCTGCAACGAGAGAGACTGTGCACAGCAACAAAGACCCCAAACAGTCAAAAACAAATAATAGTAAAAACTTTTAATTCTTAAAACCAACACAAACCAAAAAATTAAATAAAGGATAAAATTATATGATTATCTCAATAGAAGCAGTAAAAGCTTTTGACAAAATTTAGCATCCATTTATAATAAAAACTTTGAACAAAGTGGATATATAGGGAGAATAAGTGAAAGTGAAAGTCACTCAGTCGTGTCCAACTCTTTGCCACCCCATGGACTATACGGTCCATGGAATTCTCCAGGCCAGAATACCGGAGTGGGTAGCCTTTCCCTTCTCCAAGGGATCTTCCCAACCCAGAGATCGAACCCAGGTTTCCAACATTACAGACAGATTCTTTGCCAGCTGAGTTACTGGGAAGCCCAAGAATACTGGAGTACCCTATCCCTTCTCTGGGGGATCTTCCAGACCCAGGATTCAAACCAGGGTCTCCTGCATCACAGGCGGATTCTTTACCAACTGAGCGATCAGGGAAGCCCATAAAGAGCATACTTCAACGTAATAAGGACCATAGACAACAAACCCGCAGCCAACATCGTTGTTGTTGTCACTCAGTCATGTCCAACTCTTTGCAACCCCATGGACTGTAGCCCACCAGGCTCATCTGTCTATGGAATTATCCAGGCAAGAATACTGGAGTGGGTAGCCATTTTCTTCTCCAATGAATTCCCAACACAGGGGTCAAACCCATGTCTCCTGCGTTGGCAGGCAAATTCTTTATCTCTGAGCCTCCAGGGAAGCCCAGCCCACATCATACCCTGCAGTGCAAAACTGAAAGCATTTCCTCTAAGATCAGAAACAAGGCAAGGTTGCCCACTTTCACCACTTTTATTCAATAGAGCATTAGAAATCCTAGTCACGGCAATCGGAAAGAAAAAAAAAAAGGGAATCCAAATTGAAAGGAAAGACATAAAACTGTCACTATTTGCAGATGACATGACATATCGAGAAAACCTTAAAGATACCACACACACACACACACACAAAAACTATTAGGAATAACAAGTTCAGTAAAATTGCAAGATACAAAGTTAATATACAGAAATTTGTTATGTTTCTATATACTAGCAATGAACTATCAGAAAAATTTGAAAAACAATCTCCTTTATAGTTGCATCAAAAATAATAAAATACCTAGGAATAAATCTAACAAAAGAAAGAAGGTACTAGCTGCTCAGTCATGTCCAGCTCTTTGAGTCGCCATGGACTGTAGCCTA
This sequence comes from Cervus canadensis, assembly GCF_019320065.1. NCBI lineage: Eukaryota > Metazoa > Chordata > Mammalia > Artiodactyla > Cervidae > Cervus > Cervus canadensis. The sequence continues at coordinate 34,488,362 of NC_057390.1, forward strand.
CCAGGTTCCTCTGTCCATGGAATTCTCCAGGCAAGAATACTGGAAGGGATTGCCATTTCCTTCTCCAAGGACCAAACCTGGGTCTCCTGCATTGCAGGCAGATTCTTTACAGTCTAAGCCACTAAGGAAGCCTAACAAAGAAGAAGGTAAATGATCCATACTCTAAAAACTGTAAGACATTAATGAAAGTAACTGAAGATGACACAAACAAATAGAAAGAATGCTCACAGATTGAAAGAATATTGCTAAAATGTCCATACTACCCAAGGCATTCTACAGCTTCAATGCAATCCCTTTCAAAATACCAACAACATCTGTGACAGAACTAGAACAAGCAATCCTGAAATGTATGTAGAAATGCAAAAGACACCAAAATAGCCAAAGCAATCTTGTGAAAGAAGGACAAAGCTAGAGGTATTACTCTCCCTGATTTCAAGTTATACTAGGAAGCTACAGTAATTGAAACAATAGATTGGCAAAAAAAGAAAAAAGCATAGATCATGAAAGAGAATAGAGAGTTCAGAAATAAACTCATGCTTATATGCTCAATTACTCTGTGACAAAAGAGCCAAGAATATACAACAGGAAAAAGACAGCTTCTTCAATAAATAATGTTGCAAAAACTGGACAGCTACATGCAAAAGAACTGGACCACTTTCATATACCATATGCAAAACTAAATTCAAAATGGATTAAATAACTAAAATGTAAGACTTGAAGCCATAAACCTCCTAGAAGAAAACATAGGCAGTAACCTCTATGATATTGGTCTTAGCAATATTATTTTGAATCTGTTCCTCAGACAAGGAAAACAAAAGCAAAAATAAATAAGTAGAACTACATCAAAATAAAACTTTTGCACAGCAAAGGAAACCATCAACAAAAACAGAAAGGAAGTCTATGGAATGAAAAAAGATATTTGCAAAACAATATATTTGATAAGGGGTTATGTCCAAAATATGTTAAGAACTCAATATCAAAAAGTAATCAGAAGACCTGACTAGATACTTTTTCAAAGATTTGGCCAACAAGCACTTGAAAATATGTCAATATATTATTCATCAGGGAAGTGCAAAATCAAAACTATGAGATATCACCTAATACTTATCAAAATGGTTATCATCAAAAAGAAAATAAATGGTAAGTTGTTGGTAAGAACGTGGAGAAAAAGGAACCCTTGTGCACTGGTGATAGAATTGTAAATGAAAATAGAACTACCATGATCCAGCAATTCCACTTCAGAGTATTTACCTGAAGAAAACAAAAACACAAAGTTGAAAAGATACATGCATGTCTATGTTCATTGAATTGCTATTTACAATAGCCAAGATATGATAGCAATCTAACTGTCCATCAACAGATAAAAAGATAAAGATGTGATATATATTGTACATATGTTTGTGTGTGTGTGTGTGTGTGTATACATATATATATATATAGTTAATTTTATGTGTCAGCTTGACTGGGTTACAGTGTACAGATATTTGGTGAAACATTATTTTGGATGTTTCTGTGAAAATTTTTTTGGATCAGATTAATATTTAAATTTGTGGCTTTGAATAAAGTAGATTACAATTCATAATGTGGGTGAGCCTCAAACAATCAGTTGAGGGTCTTGGTAAAACCAGATTGGTTTCCCCTGAGCAGGAAGAAATTCCACTAACTATCGCCTTTGGATGTGACCTGCAACTATTTCCTGGGTCTCCAACCTGCTGGTCTACTCTGCAGATTTTGGATTACCAAGTCTCCACAAGTACATGAGCGGATTCCTTAAAATAAGTCATTATCTCTCTTTTTTCCTCTTTCCCTCCCTCCCTCAACTCACTCTGTCTCTCTGTCTCTCTCTCTCCACATATCCTGTTGGTTCTATTTCTTTGAAAACAACCTGCCTGATACAACCCAAAAGTGTATTTCAATCTTTCTTATTTGTATTACAATTTTTGAAGAAAATAACTTACACTAGATAAAAAATTCAAATAATACAGAGAAACAAAACAAAGCATAAAAGCCCCCACAAATATCACGGCCCTGTGTTAAGCTCCATTGCTGCATTTTTAAATTAAATTTTATCAGAGTATAGTTGCTTTCCATGTTGTGCTAGTTTCTGCCGTGCAGCAAAGTGCATTAGCCGCACACATTCACATACGTATGACCCCTCCCTTCTGGACTCTCCATTCGGGTCACCACAGTGCATTAAGTAGAGTTCCCTGTGCGATATAGCCTGTTCTCATCAGTCATCCATTTTACACACAGTATCAATAGTGTATACGTGTCAGTCCCCATCTCCCAGTTCCTTCAACTGCCCTCTTCCCCCTTGGTATTCATACATTTGTTGTTTACACCTGTGTGTCCAGTTCTGCTTTGCAAACGAGATCATCTATACTGTTTTTCTAGATTCCACATATATATGTGTGTTAATACATGATATTTTTATTTCTCTTTCTGACTCACTTCTGTCTCTATGACACTCTCTTGAATAGATCATAAGGCCCAGCAATACCACTTGTGTGCCTATAACCAGAAGAAAAAAAAATAATAATTCAAAAAGACACATGCACTCCAATGTTTATTGCAGCACTATTTACAATAGCCAGGACATGGAAGCAACCTAGATGTCCATCAGCAGAGGAATGGATAAAGAAGATGTGGTACATAATTACTATATTTTGATGAACATCTTTTTGGAATGTTCTCTCTCTATCCACACTCTTTCTGGCCTACTTTTCTTTTTCAGTCAACAATTTGTCATGAGTTCCTTTCTGTGACAATATACAGTTTATTTTAAAAGAAGCATAACATTTCAGGGACGTGTAAGTTATTTCCAATTTTTGATAATATATGCATATGGGGCTGCTATGAAATCCTACACCCTAAAATTACATTTTCCTCAGATGTGGTTATCTCCTTCTTCTGAAGACTCTTAAGAAGGATTTCTGGATAAAGTTATTTTTTGCAAAGAGAAAACTCAGGGTCAGAAAGATTTTTCAAGTGTAGCAAAAAGAGTGTAAGTTTGGTTACAATTCATAGCTAAGGTCTGTCAAGTTTTGTCTAGACTACTAAGAAGATTTTTCTTCAATAAATATCTCACTGCAGAAGTTCCATTCACTATAGCAAATTTATATCATCTACTGAGGCCACATCTTTGACAGAGCCTCAGATTTTATTTACTGTAATCACCTACTAGAAAAGAAGGTAAATCTGTTAGTGATTACTTATAGAGTTTTATATATCTATTAAAAGATGATAGAAATCAAAAGAGTTACTTGGGAACATCTTTTAGACTGAATGCATGTGGATTCCTAGGATTCCTGGCAGCTTTTGATTATTTTAAAGCAATTTATGTGCAGAAACAAAGGTCTGATTACCAGTGTTGCTGTTGGGAAAGTAAAAGTTTCACTAATATGGAGAAAAGGTATAGACTCTGTAAAAAGAATAATGGATATATGTGGAACTAACTCATGAACAAGCTTTCTGTCTTCATCAAGATTTTGATGATATTGAATAGAATATCTTGCATTTCATTTAACTAGATAATCAGTATGTTTTAAAAATTTAGTCTTCCTAAATACTTTTACTTATCCAAATAAAATGATCTGTGTACCCAGCCACCAACTTATATGCTAAGTACCCAATAAATGCTTACTAAAAGAAAGAAGAAATGAATGAATCCAGGAAGGCCAAGTTATTTATACTCATCCACATTATTAACATTTATAACTGATAATTAGGGAGTAAGCATATGTCTGTCTTTCCTATAGGAGATAAAACTAGAGCTAGTTTATAGGCCAGCACTTTCAGTATGGTAGTCACTAGCTACATGTGGTCATTTAAATTTAATTAAATTTTAAAATTTAGTTTCTCAATTACAACAGGTGCATTCCAAGGCTTGGTAACTCCACACAACTAGTGGCTACCATATGGGGCAGAACAGATATCAGGTATTTCCATTACTGCAGAAAGTTCTATTGCACAAGCCTATTGTAGGCTATAGATGAAGTAGCTCAGTCATGTCTGACACTTTGCGACCCCATGAACTGTAGCCTATCAGGCTCCTCCATCCATGCAATTTCCCAGGCAAGAGTACTGGAGCAGGTTGCCATTTCCTTCTCCAGGGGATCTTCCTGACCCAGGGATCAAACCCAGGTCTCCCGCATTGCATGCAGATGCTTTACTGTCTGAGTCCCCAGGGCAGCCTGTAGGCTATGCTCAACTACTAAAAATTTCCTTTCTATGAAATGAAAAGGAATCATAATGAAGATATGGCAACACAATTAATCACTGACAATGAGCTGCTTTTCTATTACTAAAATATAGTTATACATTAATTTCAGATGCACAACATAGTGATTCCACATCTAAACACATTACAAAATTATCATTACAATAAATCTAGTAACCATCTGTTGATACTGATGATATTCCCTATGCTGTACAATATCTCCCATGATTTATTTCTCTCATATCTGACAGTTTTTACCTCTTAATTCCCTTCATTTATTTCATTCATTTCCCCCATCCCTTCCCATCTGGCAACCACATATTTTTTTCTCTGCAACTGTTAAGTCTTTGTTTTGTTTAATTTGGGTTTTTTTTTTTTTTTTTTTGGTTTAGATTCCTCAAAAAGTAAATCATACAATATTTATCTTTTTAAAGTTTTTAAAATTTAAATCTTACATTGTTACAATAGGATATAAATGTTAGAATGATATAAAATATTAATTGAGGGCTTGCCTGGTGGTCCAGTGGTTAAGAATCCACTTTGCAATACAAGTGATACTGGTTTGATCCCTAAACCAGGAAGACTCCACATGCCATGTAAAAACTAAGCCTATGAGCCACAACTACTGAAGCCCATGTTCTAGAGCCCATGCTCCACAAGAGAAACCACTGGAATGACAAGCCCATGCACTGCAACTAGAGAGGAGCCCCCACTCACTACAATAGAGAAAGCCTGCCCACAACAAGTCCAGTGCAGCCAAAAATAAAATAATTTTTTAAAGTATTGTTATAAAAATATTCATTGAAAATTTCCCACAATCCCGTTAATCCCTAGGAGAAAGTTCAATCTGAATTAGTGAAAAGTCTTATGCAAACATTTTATTAAAGAGTTATAAAACTGAATTTCCTACATTTCCTCTCCTCTCTGTCTTTTAACCTCCAACTCCAACCCCACCACCATCCTCTTCCTCTTTACTTTCAGAGGATGCTTTTGCCAAATATTTCACAGTGAAAATGATAATTATCAAACAGTATACAGGTACACCTCAGAGATGTCCACAATAAAGAGAATATTGCAATAAGGTCAGTCATTCAAATATTTTGGTTTCCCAATGCATAAAATTTTATGATTATGTTAATACTATAGTATACTAAGTATACAATCATGTTATGTCTTAACAAATGTGCATACCTCAATTTAAAAATGCCTTATTGCTACATATGGTAACCATCATCCGAGCTTTCAGCAGGCCATAACATTTTGCTGGTGGAGGATTTTCCACACTGTGAGAATTACTAAAATGTGTGACACAGAGAGGCAAAGTGGGCAACTGTTGTTAAAAAAATAGCCCAACAGACTGGTTCAATTCAGGGTTACCACAAAACTTCAATTTGTAAAAAAAAAAAAAAAAAATACAATATATATGAAGCACAATAAAGTGAAGTGCAATAAAATGAGGTATGGCTGTATCAATTTGCTAGGGCTCCCATACCAACGGACCACAAATTGGGTGGCTTACTAACCGAAATTTATTGTCTCACAGTTTGGGAGGACAGAAGTCTGAGACGAAGGTGTGACAAGTCTGAGATCAAGTTCTTTCTGAGGACTGTGAGGAAGATTCTGTTCTTTGCCTCTCTCCTGGTTTCTGGTGGTTTGCTGGCAACCTTTAGTGTTCCTTGGCCTACAGACACAGCACCACAATTTCAGTCATCTCTATGGCATTCTTCAAGTCTCTGTGTTCAAATGTCCCCTTTTTATAAGGACACAGTCATGTGAGATTAGGTCCATCCCAATGATTTCATCTTAATTTAATCATCTGCAAAGACCCTGTGTCTAAATAAAGTCACATTCACAGGTACTGGGGATTAGAACTTTCAACATTCTGTATGGGGGATACAACTCAACCCATGACAGAGACACTCCCTTAACCTACAGTTATCTCCACTAACATCCCTCTTTCATTCTTGTCTTCTGTTTCTTGGTGGCTCAGAGGTTAAAGCGTCTGCCTCCAATGCGGGAGACCCAGGTTCGATCCCTGGGTCGGGAAGATCCTCTGGAGAAGGAAATGGTAACCCACTCCAGTATTCTTGCCTGGAGAATCCCATGGACGGAGGAGCCTGGTAGGCTACAGTCCACAGGGTCGCAAAGAGTTGGACACGACTGAGTGACTTCACTTTCACTTTCACTTTCTGTTTCAATGGAGGGTATGCCCAGCCTTCCAATAAAAGCTGGTCTATCCAGGTGTGCTGTTGATCCTACACCTCATCACTCAATTAATTAAACTTCCACTCTTCTATATTTTCAATAATTGCCTTCTTGCTGAACACTTTTCATTTGCTTTCCCATTCATCTCAAGTTTACAAGAACATTCATCATTCCTGAATCCTTCAACCTTCCTCCTATCTTTTTTCCTACACTTCTCTGCTACCTTTCTTGACAATGTCTCCACATAACACTCTTTTGCCTTCAAATCACATTTACTCTTCATCTACTACAATCTGGCTTCTACTCCCATCCTTCTACCACTGAAACTACTCTTGTTCTGGGGATAGATGACTATGTTACTAAATCCAAAGAACAATTTTCTATCAACTTACTTGATCACTGAGAGTCATAGGCAGCAAACCTATCACTTGCAACTTTCAAGGCCACTCTCTTCACTGTCTTACACCTCTTGGTTTTAATCTTTGTAGCTTTTAAAGAATAAATTTTATTTTTATAACAGTTTTAGATTTACAGAAAAGTTGTAAAGACAGTACAGCGATATCTCATATGTCACATACACAATTTCTCTTATTCTTATCAAGGTATGTTTGTTATAATTAATAAACCTATATTGACACATTAGCAATAACTACAGTTCATCCTTAATTCAGATTTTCTTAGTTTTCACCTAAGGTCCTTCTTTTTTTCCAGGATGCCACATATGTTTAGTCATCAAGTCTCCTTAGGTGTCTCTAGCCTGGGACAGTTTATCAGACTTTCCTTTTTTTATGACCTTAACAGTTTTAAGGATTATTTTCAGAATGCCCCTCTACTGGGACTTTCCTGATGCTTTCTCATAATTAGACTGGAGTATGTGTTTGTGAGAAGGAACACCACAGAATTAAAGTGACACTTTTATCACATTGTAACAAATACACATGCTATCAACATGACTCATCACTGTTGATGTTGAGCTTGATCACCTGGCTAAACTAGTATTTGTCAAGTTTCTCTGTTGTAAAATTATTCTTTTTACTCTGTTTCCAATCTTCTTGTGAAAGCAAAACACCATGCAGAGTCCACACTAAGGCGGTGGAGAATTGCATTCTACACATTTTTTGGCTGCACTGGGTCTTCATATTTGTGCACGGGCTTCTTACTGTGGCGGCTCCTCTTCTTGCGGAGCACAGGCTCTAGGGCACGTGGGCTTCAGCAGCTGTGGCTCCTGGGCTCTAGAATGCAGGCTCAGTAATTGAGGTCACAGGCTTAGTTGCCCTGAAGCATGTGGGATCTTCCTGGACCAGGGATCAAACCAGTGTCACCTTCATTGAAAGTCAAATTCTTAACCACTAAACTACCAGGGAAGCCTGTGTTCTACATTTTTGATGGCAGAGTACCTAAATAAATTACTTGGAATTCTTCTGCATAAGGAAGTTCTCTTCTTCCCCATTTATTTAATCATTTGCTTACATTAGTCTAGACTCAAAGATATTTATTTTATACCTCAGATTATAATCCAATACTGCTGTATTTGTTGCTCAAATTTCCAGCTTTGGGCATTAGGAGCTCTTTCAATGGACTCCTGTGTACATCTGACCTATTTCCATCATTTGGAGTTTTTTTCTTTTATGTTTTTCTTACTTTATGCCATTACAAAATTCTCCTTGCTAACCTTGTACGTTTCCTACATTTCCTAGAAGCAGCCACTTCCCCAAGGTACTTCTCTTTTTATTCTTGCTTACTTTTAGGAGTCACTTATCTTCAAATGTTACAGTTTAAGGCAGACTTTCCTTAGGCTATCATAAATTCTCATTCTACCTTCTCTTCCTCAGATGTCTCAGGCCCTCCTATGGCCTCCATCAAAATGTTGATAAATATCAATTGTGTATCTTTAATTGAGACCTCTTCTCTGAACTCATATATCCAACTTGCTGCTCAACTTCTGTATTAAGATACCCTATAGAAATCTGGAACTAAACTTATGTCTTCATAACTGCTTTCTGTGCCCCATTATCTATTTTTCTTTTGTTGCTGTCTGTCTTATCATCATCCATCCAGTTATTTCCACCAAAACCTAAAATTTCTGACAAATTTCTCATATCATCATATGTAAGCAATCACCCAGTCCTGTATATTCTCATTACCTGATTCTGTCACTACTACCCAAATCCAGGACACCGATCATCTCTCTCAGAATACGGATACAGTTTTCTAACTTTTTTTCCATTGTCATTCTTTTATCCCTTTAATTCATTTCCCACATGGAAACCCTGAGTGTTTATTCAAGAACATAAATCAGATCATATGTGTTTGTCAGCTTTTGCTATGTTATGCTACAGTTACAATCCAAAATTTCAGTGGATTATAATAACAAAGGTTCATTTTCACTGATGTGAAATGTCACCTCAAGTCAGTGGCTTCTCTAATTTTTTTCTCTAAACTCTCCTAAACTTACATTCTAAAACTAAAGAAAGTCTCATTGAAAAGAACTCAACATAAATGAGATGGGAAAACATAATACCTCCCATAGAAGGCACCACAAAATTGAGGTACTACAAGTTTCATGGCATATGGGGGATATGTAAATTTCAAGGACATCAGTAAATAACTGAAGTCAATAATGTAATCTACAACAATCCATCATCTTACTCATAAATATTTGAGGACTTCCTTTCAGCGTCTAAAAGATCAAGCTTTTCTCTAATTCAAATATGTAAAAGTCCTAAGCAGTCAAGATCTGAGGCATAAAGTTAAGAATCTCATGACAATCTGAACATCAAATATAAACATAACTCCTCTTGATCCAGAAAAAGAGCAAATTATCTGTTGACCATATAACTAAACCACAGTGAGAGGACAAGGACAATGTAAAGGCAACAAATATTTCTCACCAAAAAAGAGAAGAATGCTAAAAAAAAATAGAACTGCCATGTGATCCAGCAATTCCACTTCTGGATATATATCCAAAGGAAATGAAATCACTATCTCAAAATGCTATCTGCACTCCCATATTCCCTACAGCATTGCTTATGACAGTCAATATACAGAAAAAAATCTAAGTGTCTGTTGACAGAAAAATGGATAAAGAAAAAAACCTATTTTATACACATGCACACATACACATACGTATATACAATGGAATATTATTCAGACATTAAAAAAGAAGGAAATCCTGTCATTTAGAACAACATAGATGAAAGTTGAAGTCATTATACTGAGTGATACAAGACAGAAAAAGATAAATACTCTATGATCTCACTTATATGTGGAATCTAAAAACAGAACTCAGATGGTAGCTGGCAGGGATGGAGGTGCAAAGTACGTGTGAAGAAGGCCAAAAGGTATAAACTTTTAGCTATATGATGCATAAGTTCTGTAGATCTTACAGTACAGTGACTATAGTTAACAACTGTATTGTACACTTGAAAATTACTGAGAATATATCTCACAAGCCCCTTCTAATATAAGATAGAGGATTTTTCTTTTGTTTGGCTATCCATATTTTATCAAAACTTAGCTTTTTTAACTGATTCCAGGTAGCTCAATTTGCCAAAAATACACATCCTCTTTCTTTTCGAAATTTACTTCTTTCTCACCAGACTTAATTTTAAGTGCTTTGAGCTTATCAACCCTCTGCAGGAGAGTTATGCCCTTACCCTGTTTTCCTGAGCTATTTATACTCATGAAAGCATTTACCTGAAGTTGCCTTTATCAATTAAGGGTTTTAACGAAGAACAAGGTATCTGTCTTTCAAAGAATTTCTCAATTTTGGATTGAAGAAGTAGTTGCATTTTTCAGCAACCCAGAAGAAAGCAGAAAAATGAAGCAAAAAAGCAAATCACATAACTTTTAGTTATTTCCTTGTAGACCATGCCCTGATATGCCCAAAATGCTTTTTTCATTTTTGGACTCAATGTGGACTTACTCTTTCTGTCAGCAATTTTAGCCCAAACTTAGACCAGTTTCTAGCTCCTCTCTTCTCTTCCCTGCAGCTTTTTAAAGCCTGTCTTTGTCAGGATGCCTTACAGGAGGACAGGAATGTGACAGATCACTTACTGGGATTTGATGTTTCTTGTTTTTTTCATTTTTTCTTTTTACATATAGTTATTTTGAAATTTGAGCATTCTCTGTCTTCAAGTTATATTGAGTGGTTGTTGTGTGGTTTTAGTTTGTTCTTGCTGTTCTGTGTGATTGGGGATGAAATTTGCAATACAGGAAACTATGCAGCTGGAATTGTCTTCAGTTACTCTTCTGTTATATTTACATTCATACACTCATATATACTATTTCATCAAATCTAAGAATCCAAAAAATGTAAGGCGCATCACTGTTCTAGGTATCATTGAGAAATAAAACATGTTATCAATGAAACTCCAACATGACATTGTTTGAGAGGAGCCAGTCCAGTTTCGGGCTTCCAGGTGGCTCAGTAGGTAAAGAATCTTCCTGCAGTGTCGGAGATGCCAGAGGTATGGGTTTGATTCCTGGGTTGGGCCAATCCCCTGGAAGACGGCACAGCAACCCACTCTAGTATTCTTGCCTGGAGAATCCCATGGACAGAGGAGCCTGGCAGGCTATAGTCCCTGGGTCACAAAGAGTCAGACATGACTGAAGCGACCGAGCACAGTCCAGTTTCAGTACTTTATATTTACCCCAAAAAACCATTGGTTAGCAGTGTTACTCTCTAATTATCTTTGCTCACCTGTATTTTCTAGTTTTTATACAGAAAACAACTGTAGTTTTTAAAATACATGTATTATTTAATATAAATATTCTGAGTATCAGTAAATTTGGTTTTGATCACATTTAATTTTTCATAAACTGTAACCAATTTTAAAAATGCAGAGGGCCTCAGAGATCAGACTGTGGTTACCAAGGAGAAGGGAAGAAGAGAGAGGAGTAGACTGGGAATTTGGGGTTGGTAGATACAGGAGGAGAAGGGGATGACAGAGGATGAGATGGCTGGATGGCATCACCGACTCAATGGACTTGAGTTTGAGTAAACTCCGGAAGTTGGTGGTAGACAGGGAGGCCTGGCGTGCTGCGGTTCATGGGGTCGCAAAGAGTCGGACACGACTGAGCGACTGAACTGAACTGAACTGATACAACAACTATGTTTAGAATGGATAAGGAACAAGGTCCCACCATTTGGCAAAGGAAACTATGTCCAAACTGAGTCACTTTCCTATTCAGCAGAGATTAGCACAACATTGTAAATCAACTGTACTTCAATTAAAGAAAAAAAGAAACACACCCACAAGCCTTTTAAAATATCTACTCAATACTGTTTCAGTGATTTATCAATAACAAAAATTTCTTCCAAAAAAAAAAAAAAGACTGAATCCTTAATTCCTCCAACTCACACAGAAGATCTCAAAAGCAATTTAACCTCATGGGCTTTTTATGAGAACTGAAAAAAATATGTGGAAAGCATTACATTAAGGAGAAAAAAGCAATACTCTGAATATGGTAGTTAGTAATTATTTCTTTCATAGTCATGTGCAATAGTTTGAGCAAACTTCCTGAGAAACACTTTTTATCTTCTACAATCATATAAAAACAACAAGGAAATGGAGTAGCAGAAGAGTATAGATCAAGAATATAAAATTATTCAGTAAGTATTCACTAAGCTTTTACATATATGGCAGGCACTCAGCTGTGCCCGAACAGAATACAGAGGAAATGGTCCTGGCCTTATAGTACTTACAGTCTATGTGAAAACAACACACAATTGCAACATGGGATAATACTGGATTGGCCAAAAAAAGTTCATTTGGGTTTTTATGTAATATTTTAGGAAAACCCAAATGAACTTTTTGGCCAATACAAGAGATGCCACAGTAGGACACAGGTACAATGGGAACAAAAAAAAGAGACATATTAACTCCACTTTCTCAGAAAAGATGATGCTTCTGCTGAGACATAACAAGTTATAGCAGTAAGGCCAGCTGCAGGTCAGGAAGAAATCTCTAGGAAAAGACATCCTCATCAGCCTTTGGGTCTATTAACAGGAATGGTGCCTCTTCCCCCTTTCTCACATAGAACACTGCTCTTCGGCCAAGTACTCCTGTATTTCTGAGTATATTCTTTTACTTGTGATTATAAATACATTGAAACCATTCCCTCATAAATTGTAAAATGAACTCTTTCCCTTTTTTACTTTCAGAAACACTTTAAACTTTCTCTTTCCTTGTCTTCTATCCTCCTACCCCTTTCTCTTTCTCTCACACACATTCACACACAGACACCACCACTCACCACTTACTGAGTCAGGAGTTCATTGTCAGACAGTCTTGAGAAGAATCCAAAGACAGCCCCTCCCCTCTAATGGCTGAAGTTTTCTGATTATGTCAGGTGTCTAGCTGGTAAATGGCTCCTCTGTCCTTTAGGAAGAGGTATCTATTTGCAGTCTGTATAGAGCCCAATACAAATATAGCACCAGAAACTACTGACTGTCCCTTCTACATCCCACACTGTAAAACATGAGGAAGAGTGTAAACTCCATGAAGGTAGGAATTTTTTTTTTTCTGTTTTGTTCACTGCTTTATTCCAAATGCCTGGGCCAGTGTCTGGCACATAACAGGCACTCAGATAATATTGATAGAATGAATAAATGAATCAATCAATCCAACGGTTTTCCAGTTATGTCAAAATATGATTAAACTTGGGTTGAACTCAAACTGTAATTTGTATTACCCTAAGGCTCAAGTAACACGTAAGAATAAACAAGCTATAGCCAGTTAAGGGATTTGAAGTTAAAGAAAGTCACTAGAAATACAGAATTGCATTGCTGTTATTACATAAGAAATAATTAGGCAAAAAATCTTGGTGTCAAAAACATGGGTTGGTTGGCATATTTTCATCTTACAAAGAAAATTATTATTTGTGACTTGTCTGTAACACTTTTTAAAGGACATCATACTTGAATACATAATTTCACATTATGCTCTATGGAGAATTAGTTAATTTGGTTAAATTGTCTAAAGTGACTAATAAAAGACTGAATTAAGTTGATCATGCTGACTTGGTAAGCCATTATATCAGAGGATATCACTGGTTCTGCTAAGAAGGGAACAGACCCCCAGGGTTCCTTCCAATCTGGGAATCACAGCAGTGCATTTAACTGATACAAAGGAATGGAGGCACTGAAATTCAGTTTTAAATAGTAAAAGTGAAATATATGAACAATCGCAAAGGAAAAATTGGGACTAGTATTTCTGAGAGCTAGGACACGTGTTATTGAAGACCTTTGTGTCTCCAGACCCAGCAATACACAGAAGTTGACTGTCCAATAGCTAGTGATGCCTGCGAACTGATCTCCCACATTAGACTGAGTGCTTCTTGCAAGCATGCGCAAAACACCAAAGTCACCATGGGTTTCCAGAAAACATTTACAACATTCTGAAGCTCCCCAAAATAACTTTACACACAACTGCCAATTAAATTCTCCCAGTAATTCAGGCGTTCAAACACACATTTTGTGCTGACCCCACTGGACTTCTGCTGTCCTTCTAATGGGCTTTGTGAATCTGAATGTAACAACATGTGAGAACTTCCACCATAATACATCTCAACATCATACAATAGGTCAATCTTTCTGAAATATATCACAAATGATACTTCTATGTGATTTTGGAGCCCAAGAAAATAAAATCTGTCACTGTTTCCATTATTCCCCATCTATTTCCCATGAAGTGATGGGACCAGATCCTATGATCTTAGTTTTTTGAATATTGAGTTTTAAGCCAGCTTTTTCACTCTCTTCTTTTACCTTCATCAAGAGGTTATTTAGATCCTCTTCATTTTCTGCCATTAGGGAGATGTCATCTGCATATCTGAGGTTATTGATATTTCTCTCGGCAATCTTGATTTCAGCCTGTGCTTCATTCAGCCCAGCATTTCTCATGATGTGCTCTGCATAGAAGTTAAATAAGCAGGGTGACAATATACAGCCTTGACATACTCCTTTCCCAATTTAAACCAGTCTGTTGTTCCATGTCCAGTTCTAATTGTTGCTTCTTGACTTGCAAACAGATTTCTTAGGAGGCAGGTAAGGTGGTCTGGTATTGTCATCTCTTTAGGAATTTTCCACAGTTTCTTGTGATCCACACAGTCAAAGGCTTTAGCATAGTCAATGAAGGAGATGCTTTTCTGGAATTCTCATGCTTTTTCTATGACCCAGTGGGTATTTGCAATTTGATCTCTGGTTCCTTTCTGCTTTTTCTAAATAAATCTTGCTTGTATGTCTGGATGTACTCAGTTCACGTACTGCTGAAGCCTAGCTTGAAGGATTTTGCTAGCATTACCTTGCTAGCATGCGAAATGAGTCCAATTATATGGTAGGTTGAACATTCTTGGCATTGCCTTTCTTTGGGACTGGAATGAAAACTGACCTTTTCCAATCCTGTAGTCACTGCTGAGGTTTCCAAGTTTGCTGGCATACTGAGTGGAGGACTTTCACAGCATCATCTTTTAGGATTTGAAATAGCTCAGCTGGAATTCCATCACCTCCTCTAGCTTTGTTTGTAGTAATATTTCTTAAGGCCCTCTTGACTCCACATTCCAGGATATATGGTTCTAGGTGAGCAACCACACCATGGTAGTTATCCGGGTCATTAAGTCCTTTTTTGTACCGTTCCTCTGTGTATTCTTGCCACCTCTTCTTAATCTCTTCTGCTTCTGTTAGGTCCTTACTATTTCTGTCTTTTATTGTGCCCATCTTTGCGTGAAAATTTCCCTTGATATCTCTAATTCTCTAGAAGAGATCTCTAGTCTTTCCCATTCTATTGTTTTCCTCTATTTCTTCCTTTTCTATTGTTTTCCTCTATTTCACGTTGACAATGCTCAATAATAATTGAAAGACTGTTGAAAGGTCATCCCAGGCTCACATAAAATGATACATTCTCTCACTGGTAAAACTGAGAGCAACGAACATGAAATTCATTTGAGGAACAAAAGCCAAAAATACAAAGTCTGAACTGTGAGCCTTTGGGGAAAACCTTGAGGTAGATCACCTCTTAAGACTTTCCAGGAAAATCTAAGAGATAAGGAGATTGCAGAGAAACTGACAAGAATGCCTGGTTTAAATGTAGTTACACTCTTAGTGGGCTTTTCATAAAGTCCTTCAGAGGAAACAAATAAATTGGTGTGTTATTTCTGAACTTCCAGATATTTCTGAATTTCTGCAACAAATTTATCATTGGTTTAAGAGATAAAAAAGCATATCAGAAGTAAAGAAGTAACAGAGATAAAAAGTAAAATTCAAAGACAAGGCAAAAGGTGTTACAAGTTGAAGGAGAGTTCTCCAAAAGTAATAAATTCATTTCAGTTACTTAAAGTAGGGGATCAACATGAATTATTTTATTATGAGTAAGGCTGAATATTTTGATAAGTGTTCAGATGAATGCATATTCAATAAAAATGTCAAGGAAGTAGGTACAACCTTTAGAACTATACATGGCTCCTATCCACAAGACTTACAATCTAAAAAACCAAACTAAATGAAGTCAGAACTGACATATGGACAAGTAGGGTCATAATCTAACTATGATTAATGTCCCAGATTAAAGTCCAGACCAACGAACAATGTTCAGGACTACAGCATCAGTGAGGCTAATGGCAGCAGTGGGGAAATCATTCCAATGGAACCCAAGCCTACACCAAAGCATAAAGGCCTACAGCCCAGAAGCTTCCATCAATGGACAGAAAACTTATTCATGAAGAAGCAGGGAAGTTGTCCCCATTATCCACTCTTCGTTTCTTTCCCTCTTTTTAATAATATCATCATTGATCACATCTCTAAGACTCTATTACAGCTAAATGAGGTCACATAACCAAATTATGGGCTTCCCTGGTGGCTCAGATGGTAAAGAATCTGCCTGCAATGCAGGAGATTGAAGTTTGGTCCCTGAGTTGGGAAGATCCCCTGGAGAAGGGAATGGCAACCCACTCCAGTATTCTTACCTGCAAATCCCATGGACAGAGTGAAGATGAAAAGTTAAAATTTTACATAACCTCCTGCTCCTTCTGACTCTGTAACCCAGCTTGCTCATTTCAAAGTCTAGACCCATAGGTCTCAGAAAGTGGGGACTCACAATACTAGGAACCGGAGCTTATCTCACTCACCCTTGTCCTGCTCTTTGCAATCGCCCTAGCCCCTACAAATCCACAAACCTGCTTAATCATGCCTGTCCATGTATAAAAAACTCTGTAATCCCTTTGTTTGGGGCTCAGAGCTTTGAGTGTTAACTCCTCTGGGCCTGATGGAGTTATAAACCTGGGTTCTCGAACTCTCCGAATGTGGTGCTTGATTTCTCCATTACTGGTTTCTGCAACATTTCTGGAGGTCCTCAGCAAGATTCCAACCATGCCAGCCCCTTGAGCTACCACACTGGTGGCTCGGCCGTGCTGGAGTGAAGGAACCCCGAGATGAATGAGAAGGCGTGCCACCTGACGGTATTCCGGGTCCTCTTTTGGACCGGTGTTCTGACTCTCCAGACAGCTGAGCCCCAACTGGACTCATTGGAGGAACGGACCAACTCACCAGGAAGGGCCACAGGATAAGGTAAGGACCTAGGGCTGGTCCCCAGGCAGAACCTACCCCAACAGGTAGAAAAGAAGACTGATCACCTCCTGGAGCTCCCAGGAAGGGAGCAACAGTTAAGGAAATCTGGTGACTTGGGAGAGGGAGGCATTGTGATAGCCTCTGAATGATCGTGAGTGCATGATTGCTGATTGAACAGAGTGAGAGAAATCTTTCTTTTTGGAAACTGAAAAACCAATTCTGTTTGCAATTAAAAACATTATGCAATGCAAAAAAAATTATGCATATGCAAAAAAATATGCAATTAAAAACAACTAGCCTGTTAAAAGTCCTGCCCAGGGAAAAGCTTGAAGTTAACCCTTTCCATGTCCTTGAAATATACAGCCAGCTTTGCCTGAGACCCCAGCCTTGGCAAATTAGAACTTCAAGTGAAGAACAAAAAAGGGGTCCAAGAGATATTTTAAATCTCAAACAGAAAACTGTAAGATCTCTGTCAGTCTGTCTGTCTGGATTTATGTATGTCTCAGTGTATGTCTTTTTTTCTGATAATATTGTTCAAGTTGTAAATGAGTTCTAATTTAATTGGCCTAAAGAAAAGTAAGTGCTTACAAATCAAGCAATTCTAAATACAAGAAAAATTAACCTAAATAAATTTCAGATTCACGTGAACTGGGAAATATTCAATTATTAAATATCTACTATTAATGTTTGTTTGCTAATCTCATAAGAAAGTAGGATGTATGTTTTTAATAAAGAAGATATAAAAAAATAAAATTACATTTTATTAAGGGGAAAGAAAGTAGGTCTGACTTACAGATGACTGTTACAAAAAGTGATTAGAAATTTTGTGGAAAGTGGACCCTGAAAAAAAAAATTTGTGCATGGTTAAAGGACTGACAAAGTTTAAAATAAGTTTAATTAAGTTTACCTAAGTGAGTTTGAAGTAAACTGGCACAAAACTTGAATTTGGCCTTTCTCTCTGTTAAGAGGACATACTTTCTTCAGATGTTGAACTGCTTTTAATAATAGATTTAAGATTCTTTACCTCTTAATTGATCTGTTCTATATTTACGTTTGAATACTTTTGTTAGCTTTGGCTAAGTGAATAACTATTATTTCACAGTAACTTATATGATCCTACCTGACTGAGTGTTATAAACCCTTTTGATATTTATCAACAAAACTTCCTAAATAACTTGATCTCTAGCTAATTTTGGGATGCTTCAGAGGGCCCCTGAGCCATCCCAAAGAGCTATTAAGCTACCTGGATTCACTGGACATGTTAAATTACAAGGGAAGTACTATTAAAGGGGTGAAAAAAAAATCTTTTCAGGTTATACTATATGGTTGATGTTACTAATATAGATATCCTAAAATTATGCAAAATTCATATAGATCTGATATGCCCTGATAAAATATGGTCAATCATAATTCTTGTTATCATATTAAAGCATTATGACCAGGTTTCTTTGTCAATTGCAAAAGAATCAGATTTTAAACACACCTTCTATGGTTTTACTCTCATGCCTTTAGAAGAATACTACTAGTTCTTCAAGTTTTATGAAAAATACTTTCTAAGATTAAGCAGATAAACAAATTTTGTTATTAACAGTAAGCTGGTGCCAGACTAGAATTTGGTCTTCTCTTTGTTTAGAGAACAAAGTTTTCTTAGAATACAACTTTTGATAACAGATTATGAATTCCTTTGCCTTTAAGTGATTTATATTTTTTTTAAAATATTTTGTTACTTTGGTAATGTAAATAAACATTATTTAAGATTATGGTACATGTAGACAAAGCTCATTCTGCTTCTACAAAAAAATAACCCCTCACAGTTAGACTTTTGTTATCCTGATATCATTTTGCTTAAAACATGGCAATAGTCTGTTCCTAAATCAGGAAATTAAAAATGGATAAGCAACAGCTAAAAAGCAAAAAGCCAGGGCTATGGGAAATCCAAGACGGCCACTTGGCTTTTTCCGGATTCCTGACAGACTTCATTTTTATTTGATGGGCTAAAGCCTTCCCTGGCTACAGTGTTAATGCCCTCACAATCAGTTCTCCCTCCAAAAAAGAAATTATGTTTCACTGAATATTCAGTTCTAGTTTTGTTAATTAAGGTCTGTGCTTACTAAGACTCACTTCTGAAATAGTTCCTTGTTATGTTATATGGCTAAAAGATTTAATTAAGTTATTAAAAAGGACACTCTAAGATTGTTTCTAAAGCTTTTCTCAGTAACCAATCTTTGGATAAAGGTCAGATGCTCCATGGTGTACACTTGGCTGTAATCATTTAACTGAGTCAGATGACCTGGGGTATACCCGACTATACCCAATGAAAGTTCTTGACTTAAATTCTTGCTTGTGACCTTACTGTTAACTGCTAGCTATATTATTTTCTAAGTAGCTTGTTTCAGAAGATTATTTCTTACATTACCAAATGTGTGACTGAATCTGTGATAAAATGTTGATATGCAGTTCCACTCGAGATCAATAATTGCAATAATGTAACTCTAGATATGGGAAGAAGCAACTAGAGGAAATATTTTCCTGGACTAAGAGGCTAGTTAGACAGGTATGGTCCAGAGACTTTTGCTACTTAAAAGGCTTGGCCTAGTAACAACATATTGAGTGGCCTGTCAATGGAATCTTTGTTAGACCTGGAAATAAGCCTTCCCAGCACTGCAGGACACAATGACCATGAAATTCCCCCAAAACATAGTCAAATATGTGGCTATGAAGGGGCCCTGCTGACTGAAAGTTGGCCCTTGCCAGCTGCTTCTATAAAGATTAAATCATGACCACTACAAGATGCTGACCTGCAACATCCCCTTGAAAGGACTTCAGGGTGGAGACAAATAATAAGGCACTCTGTGTTCTGGGAAAAACCCAGAAAAACAGGCCTTCAGATAGTCAGATGTTTTCAGGTAAAGATTTTTATGAGTCCAAATTCTTACATCTTCTTATACCTAGAGAAACACTAATGTCACAAACCAACGTCTGGACCTGGTTCTCCTGGCTAGCCCCTCAGCAGCTTTCCTCCTTCTATTAATCCTTGGGCCAAATATCTTTAACTTTCTTGTTAAGTTTGTTTCTCCAAGTAGTACAACAGGACTATCTCCTGACCAACACCCAGACAATGCTAGAACAAGCTGCCTTATCATTCTGTGGACTCTCATCTCCCTCCGTAAATGTACGCGAGGTCCTCAGGCTATTATCCCTTTGAGATCTTATATGGGAGACCACCCCAGTAATAGAAAACCTCAACAGAGACCAATAACAACCAGCTGACCTGGAGATGTCCCAACACCTCCAGGCCCTGGAAGTCTTCGGCCATATCGCCCAAGAAACCTTAGAAAGGACACCCATTACTTTGGGCAATTGGGTTCATCCCTATCAGCCAGGAGATGAGTTACAGGCATCATCCCTTGGGTCCACCACACTAGAGTCAAGAAGGCAGCAGCTTCCTGTGATGAGGACACCTAGAAAACAGTTTGGGACCCCAAAAAGCCCCTCAAGGTCTGGTTCCAAAAACAATGACCCTCACCCACGAAGGATGCTGAGCCCTGCTCTAGTTACCCCAAATGCTGACTAGTCCACACCTGGCAGAAGCTTGAGGACTCTTCAGCCTTGCTCCAGGCACACTCCAGCTGCTCGCTGGTCAACACACGGCGGAAGCTTGAGGATCCGAATATCAAAGGATTTTCATTGTCAACCCTGGCCTCTATCCCTGATTGGTATTATTGCTGTCCTCTTCACTATAGGACTAGTTTCAGTCGCACCCCAGGACTGGGATTTGGGTCAGAAGCTGCGGTTAGCTGTCTGTTATCTCACTGTAGTGGGAAGCCTCATTCTTATTAGATGTCTCTTATGATCTAGTCTCCCTACTAACTAAATTGCTCCACAGTATAGCTGACCCCCCCCCCCCACCGCAATCGGCTCAGTTACTAAAGCCGCGACATCCCAAAGATGGGGAGAAAATCTTTTGCTAGTGTTCAGTTATCTGTAATGTGCAGGCTGCTTTGCAGCCTTTTGGTGTCCCTTGCTGTAACAGATGGTGCCACCCCCATCAAGGCCTTTTCTTTGTGGGACAGATGCTTGCTTATGTCTGCCTGTCAATTGGATGGGTATCTGCACCTCAGCTTTCCTCACTCCCCAGATGAATATTGTCCCTAACAACGAGACTCGCACCATACCTCTGGCAGCACACACATGGTCAAAAAGAGCCATCCAGTTTATACCCCTACTAGTTGGTCTGGGAATCATGGCTGGGATAGGTATGGAAATAGGAGGAATTGTTTCATCAACCACCTTTTACCATACGCTATCAAAGGACTTCACAAACGACATTGAGAGAGTGGTCAACTCTTTAGTGGCCTTACAGGACCAGCTAGACTCCCTGGCTGAGGTGGTTTTACAGAATAGAAGAGGGCTAGACCTACTGACAACTGAAAAGAGAGGACTCTGTCTCTTCTTAAATGAAGAATCCTGCTTTTATGTAAACCTACTGAGGGCAGGAGGAGAAGGGGACGACAGAGGATGAGATGGTTGGATGGCATCACCGACTCGATGGACATGGGTTTGGGTGAACTCTGGGAGTTGGTGATGGACAGGGAGGCCTGATGTGCTGGGGTTCATGGGGTCGCAAACAGTTGGACATGACTGAGCGATTGAACTGAACTGAACTGATCAGAAATAGTCAGGGACCTGGCCCAACAGCTAAGGGAACAAATCATAAAAAGGAGAAAGTAGCTAATTCCTGGGGTAATTAGAAAAATATCTGGAGCTGGGCATCGTGACTTCTCCCTTTAACAGTTCTCTTCATGCTGTTTGCGGTGCTCTTGTTTGGTCCTTGTATTCTCAATGTAATTACCAGTCATAACTTTTTGGATTAAATCCATAAAGTTAAAAAGGTAACAGCTCAATATATCCCCCTAAACAATGGGAAGCTCTGAATGCCCTACCAAAACATGAGATGATGCTTTCCACAATGAGGGATAGAAGCATCAGGAGAGGAGAATGAAGAGGAAAAGTTAAAATTTTACATAACCTCCTGCTCCTTATGCCTCTGTAACCTAGCTTGCTCCTTGCAAAGTCTAGATCACATAGGTCTCAGAAAGTGGGGACTCACAATATTAAGAACCAGAGCTTATCTCACTCACCCTTGTCCAGCTCTTTGCAATCACCCTAGTCCCTGAAAACTTGCAAATCCACTTAATCATGCCTGTCTGTCTATAAAAAAACTCCGTAACTCCTTTGTTCAGGGCTCAGAGCTTGAGGTGTTAACTCCTCTGGGCCCTCCGGCATAATAAACCTGAGTTCTCCAACTCCCCGAATGTGGTGCTTGGTTTCTAGATTACAGGTTTCTGCCCCAAGAGAAAACTGGCGGGCTCTGTCCATGGGATTGCAAAGAGTCGGACACGACTGAATGACCAACACTTTCCAATTTCCACAACTAAATTTTGATCAGTAAACTTGCTGTTAAAATAAAAAATAAACATTTGCTCTTTATCCCAAACTCCTGGCCCAGAACTCCTAAAACTCTTGAAATTTCCTGAATGATGGAAGTGTCTTTTGTTATTCATAACAAGCCCCATTAGATCACGTGTGAGCTTATTTATGCTAATACCGTGACTTAGGGTGGAGCCCCTGGAGAGCCTCAGGTTGGGGCTAGTCTCCAAAAAAACCAAATCTGTCATTAGAGTGTTAAAACTTCCAGTGTCATTGAGATCTCTGGGGAGGGGGTAAAGATTGAGCTCTTACAAAACTCTTCAACATTAAGACTAGGGAGCTTTGGGTTTGGCTAAACCATTTGCAAGCTAGGAAAAAGGTGTTCCCCAGCTCCAAGAAACAGAGGCTCCTGCATTCAAGACCTTTGGAGTTCAATCTGGCTATTCATTTGGATCCTTTATAATAAACCACTAAATGTAAGCAAAATGTTTTTCTGGATTCTATGAGTCATTCTAACTAATTATCAAATCTGAGAGGGGATCATTTGAATCCCTGAATTTGTGGTCAGCCAAACAAAAGTGTGGGCAGCCTAGACCATTTACAGCTGGTATATGAAGTAGAATCTGACAGTTTTATGGGGTCAGAGACTAACTCCTGGTGAATATTGTCAGAACTGAATTAACTTGTAAGATACCCGGTATCCGGTAATTGGGGAAATGGTGTGGAAAGACATCACATATTTGGTGTCAGAAAGAATCTTAGAGGGTATAAAAGAAAAAGTGTCATTTGGATTCTCCAGAAAGTATCCTGAAAATGGGAAAGAATACTTTTCTCTGCTCCTTCCTCTCTGCTAATGGCAGGAAATCATATATAATGGTTGGAGCTACAAAAGTCATCCTGGACCCTGCCCTTAGAAATGAAAGTTACACATGACAGAGTCACAGAATGAAAGGAGCCCGGGTCCACAAACCACAGGCTGCCATACCAGTTCTGAACTGCCTGATTCCACATGCTATGACAGAGAAAGAACTTTCTATCTTGCTTAAGTCAGTATTTGCCTAGATTTATGTCACATGCAGAGCCAAATCTAAACCCAAATGATACAGGAAACTCTAGAATGAAAGCTTTGAGATCTCAATATGGGATTTTTTTTTTTTAACTGCTCATTACTTCTACTTCCTTGACTACACTAAAGACTTTAACTGTATGGATCACAGCAAACTGGAAAATGCTTAAAGAGATGGGAACACCAGACCACCTTGCCTGTCTCCTGAGAAACCTGTAAGCAGGACAAGAAGCAACACCAACCAAGTTTAGAACCAAACATGGAACAATGGACTGCTTCAAATTAGGAAAGGAGTACATCAAGGCTGTATGCAGGTCAGGAAGCAACAGTTAGAACTGGACATGGAAAAACAGACTGGTTCCAAATAGGAAAAGGAGTATGTCAAGGTGTTATATTGCCACCCTGCTTATTTAACTTCTATGTAGAGTACATCATGTGAAATGTTGGGCTGGATGAATCACAAGCTGGAATCAAGATTGCTGGGAAAAATATCAACAACCTCATATATGCAGATGATACCACATTAATGGCAGAAAGCAAAGAAGAGCTAAAGAGCCTCTTGATGAAGGTAAAAGAGGAGAGTGAAAAGGTTGGCTTAAAACTCAACATTCAAAAAACTAAGATCATGGGATCTGGTCCCATCACTTCATGGTAAATAGACAGGGAAAAAGTGGAAATAGATTTTATTTTCTTGGTCTCCAAAATCACTACAGATGGTGACTGCAGACACAAAGTTAAAGGATGCTTGCCCCTTGAAAGAAAAGCTATGAGAAATTTAAACAGCATATTAAAAAGAAAAGACATCACTTTGGCAATAAAGGTCCACATAGTCAAAGCAATGGTTTCTGCAGTAGTCACGTACAAATGTGAGAGTTGGACCATAAAGAAGGCTGAGCACCGAAGAATTAATGCTTTCAAATTGTGGTGCTTGGGAAGACTCTTGAGAGTCCCTTTGACTGCAAGGAAATCAAACCACTAAATCCTAAAGGAAATCAATCCTGAATATTCATAGGAAGGACTGATGCTGAAGTTCTAGTACTTTGGCCACCCGATGCGAAAAGCCAACTCATTACAAAAGATCCTGATACCAGGAAAGATTGAGGGCAGGAGGAGAAGGGGGTGGTAGAGGCTAAGATGATTGGATGGCATCACCAACTCAGTGGACATAACATGTGGTTTGAGCAAACTCCAGGAGATGGTGAAGGACAGAGGAGCCTGGTGTGCTTCAATTCATGGGGTCTCAGAGTCGGACAGGAATTAGCAACTGAACAACAACCCATGCTGTGTTCAAAGTATTCAAATAGAAAAAAAAAATTCTGTGACTGAATTCATGGTGAAATAAGAAAAGAAGGTCTTTGCCAGGCATGCCCTTGTCATGCCAGTTACTCAGGAGACTGAGGCCAGAGCACTGCTTGGGTCCAGGAGTTCTGGGCTGTAATGTGCTATGTCCACTGTTTGGCATCAATATGCTGACCTCTTGAGAGTGGGGATTGCCTCCTGAGGTCGCCTAAAAAGGAGTGATTCAGCTCAGGTCAGAAAAGGGCATATATACAATCTGCCAGAAACATTAGAATAATGTTTGGTTTGGGTTCAGTTTTTTGTTTCTCAATAAATTGACGTATTATTTCCACCTCCGCATTGTATTCTATCAGTCCAAGAGTCCTTGCAACTTCAACTGTCTCTTGATCCTCAATTTTCTGTTACAGAAATCAAGAGAATGTCTTACTAGCTTTAAAAAAGAATCATTGGAAAGCACAGGGGATTACAGATTTTTCAACATCACATTCTCTAAACATCTGCTGTTCTTAAGGAAGCACCCAGTGAGACTCAGGGGCCTAAATACATTTATCAATATTAATCACTAATATACATGTATTGAGTGATGTCAGTGCCGGGCACTGTACTAAATTCTTTACCTCCATTGTTTCATTTAATTTCAAAAAACCTAGTGACATGGAAGATATCTCCAGATAGAGAGGAAGAAAATGAGAAATATAAAATAGACAAATTAAGACATTTGTTCATATGGTATAGTTAATAAGTCTTAGCATCTGGCTTTGAACTCCAGGCAGTCTACCTCCAGAGACCATAGTAACTATTATACGATATTACTTGCCCAGTAGGGCTGGTGATCATATTGCATGTTTTTAATTAGCACTTGCAATCAGGAATTTAAGGGTTTTTTAGGACCACTATTATCTTCTAAACAAATCTTTTCTCAAAATGATACATAGAGCACTGTTTGTTCCAAGAGTCAAGCAGACCTCAGGCACTTTATTTCAAAAACAAAGGCAATGGAACAATGTTGTTCACATTCACTTAAAACTTACAGTGTGGAAAGAAGATGGCTGTAATACGTTTGACATTTCTCCCATTAAGAAGAGATAGGATAGGATTCGTGCTGCAGTCCATGAGGTCACAAATAAGTCGGATACACAGAGGTGGACGTGACTTAGCAACTGAACAACAACAGCAAGGATAATTCCCCTCCGCTGAAGCCAACTTGGTCTTAGCACTTCACGTCGTATAAATGTAAAGGTGACTTTCTTGAACCATCAAGTCTGTGTTACTAAAAAACCTTAAGACTTAAAGTCTGCCTGCATCTTCTGGGACAGTTTTTACTGGATCCCGAAACCACTGTATTAGAAACTCATCATCCCTTTTTAACACACCACAGAGAAAGACCCCTTGACCACCTGGAGAGAGGGGTGTGCCCAGCTGACCACAGACCTCCAGTCATTCACAGAAACACCAGGCATGCAAGTGAAGCATCTTAGAGCCCCCAGCCAGCCTAGCCATCATCACTTAACACTGGTGAGTCATCCCACTCAATCCCAAGCAGAGCAGGAAGATCAACCATCCAAGCCATGCCCAACCAGCACACAGAACTGAGATACAGCTGGTCTTGTTTTCTGACAATGAGTTTTGGGGTAGTTTGTTACACAGCAAGAGATAAACAGAACAATAAGATTAGTAATGATTTTCACGGAATCCCTGTGAGATTCTTACTAATAATTAAGTCTGTAAAGGTCACAAAAGTACTTCAAAGACAGCATAGGTCTGTTTACTTTGGCTGATGTTGACAGCATGTAGTCAGTCCAAGCCAGTGCATTAACATTTCTGTGTAATTGTTTACAGTTGTTAAATTTATATTTTTGTGTGTATTACAATCTATCATTATGCCACCAATTCCCTAAAAATGGAACAATGGCTCTAATCTTGTGCATGGATGAATAAATATAATTTTGAAAATTATAATGTAAAAAGTACAACTCATGAGAATGTCATAAACACATTTGAACTTGACTCCAAAAAGACCACAGAAAGTGAATCTCTACATGTTCAGTCAAGTGAATCTGTGAGTATGAGAATTTAGCATAAGCAGTCAAAACAGCAGAGTGTGAATAAAAGTACAATGACAATTATCTGAAAATTGGATTTTCCCAGACTGGTGATTCATTCTCCAGTGGCTGTCTATAATGAAATGTCAAAGAGTAACATGCAGCCATTTTAGCCATTTCCAAGCAAAGCATAACCACCTTTCTGGCAAACCAACGAAGTTTGTCCAGAACAAGGACTAAATGATTGTGCTGGTTACAGTGCTGGGTTCAAAGCAACTGAAACTGACTCTAGCTATAATAAGCAAATAAGGATTTATTTGAAGAACAATTAAGGGCATAGCACAGAATCAGTGCAAGGCTGAGGAACCAGATTTGGAAACGGGCAGGAAACAAAGCATCTCTGATAGTTCTCCATTAGTACAAAGGCTGGCAACGACACTCTGCTTCCCTACCTGAGTCAGAGACCTGGGGAACACATTACCAGTTATTTTTGGAAAAGCTGTGTTGTGGGTGTTGGCTCTGGACAGAGAAGTCTCCATGAATTAGATTTATCACTGCTCTTATTCCACAGCAGGACAGTCACACATCTCCCCTGACAGAGGTAAGACCATTCCTGTGAGGCAGGAGCGTGGCAGAGCGCAGCTCTCTCATAGAGAGACATGAAGAAGAACAGAAGACATGGCTGAGCTGAGCATACCCACTGCCGCCTTCTGAGTTCACAAATCACATGGTCTTCTCCTTCCAACAGGACTGGGAGTAAGAGCAGTATAATGGGAAAGCCCAGGAAGATTTCTCCACAAGGAACCATGAAATGTGAGACAGTAGTTCCTGTTACCAAGGTCACACTACACAAGAGTCTGGGCTCTTGCCGATGCTGCCACAGCCATGAACCTTCCCATGCACCTAACACATCATGCCTTATGTACCTATTTGCTTGGCCACCAAGGACACCTGAGTCCCAGGCCATCTCTCCTCACCACCACACAGCTCTGTACTCTGCCTGATTTGGACCAGCCACCAACCCCACTTTAAAAAAAAAAAAACCTCTTGACCTTCAGAGTAATCATCTGCCATCAGTAAAATGCCTTCTACCATAACCTTTCACTCCAAATATTTGCTTCTCTTTCTGGTTCCAAACAAAATCTCGCTGTCTCTTAAAAACCTTACTGAGTCATTGTTATATGAAATGGTTGCTATTTTTCCCAAGCTCAAAGACATGGGGCCTTAAAGTTTCCTAAAATCTTCATAAAGCTCATGCCATCAGATCATAACACCATAAAGCCTCCATTACTGCCATTAACTAAAGACCTTAGAGTCACCCTCCTTCCTTCCCAGAAGATTTAACTCTTGACTCTCACTCTCTCTACTATTACTTGTGTCTTGATTATTTCTGAACCCATAAGTTGTCCTATTAACATGCTGCCCTCTAAGTTCACTGGCCTCCTTATTTCAGTAATCCTGTCCTAAACTCCACCTCAGTCACCTACTCTCTATGATTATAACTTGAACCTTGTTATACTCATAACCAACCACCCTCTGCAATCCCAATTTCAAAACCCCACATTGCAACCAGCTTCTCCTATCAATCACTACCTACTTCAAGGAGGGACTTCCCAAATTATTCAGTGAGAGTGACAATCCACTGATCCTACGGACTTTTCACTATCATGCCAGAAGTCCCCATTTTCCTTCTAAATTGGCTTAGGCCCCATGGCCTATTGTTTATCATTATTCTTTGTGTATACCCTCGATGACCATACCCTCCCTATGTTCCAAGGAGTTACACGTTACTAAGAAACATACCACTAGAAAAGGCAACCCTTTTACACTGTTGATGGGGATGTAAATTGTGTAGCCACTATAGAAAACAGTATTGTGGTCCCTCAGAAAACTAAGAATAGAATTATCATATGATCTAGATCTATGATCTGGGAACATACCCAGACAAAACTATAACTCACAAGAGACAAAACATGGAAGCAACCTAAATGTCCATCAACAAATGAATGGATAAAAGAAGAAGTGGTGCATACACACAATGGAATACTACTCAGCCATAAAAAGAATGAAATAATGCCATTTTCAGCAAAAGGGATACAACTAGAGATTATCATAGTGAGTGAAGTCATAAAGAGAAAGACAAATACTATATGACATCACTTATATGTGGATCTAAAATATGGCACAGATAAACCTATCTACAAAATAGAAACAAGTTCATAGACACAGAGAACAAACCCCCTTGTGGTTGCCAAGGGAGAAAGGTGGGAGAAGAGAGATTGGACTGGGAGTCTGGGGCTGTTAGATGCAAACTATTCTATTTAGAGTGGATAAACAGCAAGGTCCTAATGTATAACTCAGGGGACTATATTCAATATTCTGTGATAAACTATAATGTAAAAGAATATAAAATAAGAATATATACATGTGTGTTTATCTGAATTACTTTGTTGTATCGCAGAGATTGGCACAACATTATAAATCAGCTATGCATCAATTTAAAAAAATCTTAAGTAACTAAATAAAATGGAATAAATAAATAAGAAAAACACACAACTGTGTTGACTTACCCTGAATTCATGACCACAAGTCAACAAGTCTCCATGCTGCTATGCTTTCCTAGTCATTTCTCTTTTTCATCTTTCCTCCCCCTTCAAACTTTAATATTTCTTTCCCTCTACTGACAACTCTGCCTCTTCAATAACAAAAACATAATTAAAAAAAAAATTACAAGTTCTCCTGACTAAGTACATCAACCTATCTGCATCAGACCTATACTTTTCACTTTTTTTTCTAATACAAGGATGATCCATCCATCCGTAAAATATGGAGCAGTGTCCCTCACATTTGTGTTAAAGCAAAGTGCTACACATCTGGCTTTGAAATGAAAGAAAGGGTCACAAACCAAGAAAGCTGGAAAAGTTAAGAAAAGGGATTCTCCCAGAGAGCCTCTGAAGGGAGCAAACCCCTTGGCAACAGGTTGATTTCAGCCTGAAGCTGACTTTGGAATTCTGTCTGCTGTGAGGAAATAAATGTGTGTCACTTTAATCCACCAAGTTTGTGGTAATATGTTACAGTAGCCATAGGGAATTAATACAATATATATACAATATAAGAGTTAAGTTACTATCACATGGATATTCCATTGGACATCTCAATTTAGAGTTGAACAAAACCAATTATGTTCAGAGTATGAATCTGTTATTGGCATAGTATAATTCATACACAAGGGAGATATGCCAATAACATTTTGCTTTAATGCTAAAAATCTATAAGATAGAATACAGACTTAAGAAATATACATTGGGACCAGTACTGATCAGCATTAGTTATGTATACAGCAATGAAGAACATTGCTAAGGGAATAAGTAGTTTTTCCTGAGTGTCATTTCACATATGGCCTTTTCAAAGAACAGGTTGTGTCAGTGGTTCTTAAATCAGTGTTAGAGGAAATAGCATAGAGACAGAAACAATCGAATTGAAGCCACCGAGCATGTGACATTTCAATGGACTCTGGGAAAAATATGAGCCTGAATACACAACTCTGCCGATTAACACTGGATTACGTTGACTGCTTAGTAGAAAGATGCTTATATGTGTTTTTAAATTAAAGATAATCTTTCTTCATGACATTAATAGCTAAAGAGTAATTCTATTATTTTATATAACTAAAGTAGAATACTTCAGTAATATATTTAGAATATTTACTAGCTTGAATCTAAAAGTTCTAAAATATTATGATTTTTTACATGTTGAGAATAAGATATCAGGCTGTCTTAAAAACTGGGGGGAGGAGGAGCCAAGATGGCGGAGGAGTAGGACGGGGAGACCACTTTCTCTCCTACAAATTCATCAAAAGAATAACTGAATGCAGAGCAAACCTCACAAAACAACTTCTTTGATCCGAGCTGAGTCATCAGGCGCCCAGAAAAAGCAACCATTGTCTCGAAAGAGGAGGACAAAAATAAGGAATAAAAGTGGACAAAAGAGCTAAGACGGAGACCCGTCCCGGGAAGGGAGCCTTGGGCGGCCTTGCTTGGGCTAGGGTCGGCCTGAGTGCCCTGAGGACAATCGGAGGGAGCTTCTGTGAGGTGCCAACTTGAACAGTGGGAGACCAAAAGAGAGAAAATTAACCGGCCGGAACACACTGCCGGCCGTTCGCAGAACAAAGGGACGGAGAAAGTCCCAAGAAGAGGTCGCAGGCTGCGGACCCGCCCAGCCCCGCCGGAGGCAGGAGGCAGGGGGGAGGGGAAGGTCGCGGCGAGACACAGGGCGCAGGCACCCGACCGGCGCGGGCGGGACTGGGGCTGGGGACGCAGAGGGCGGAAGGCGCGCGCACCCGACTGGCGCCAGCGGAAACTGAGACTGGGTCCGCGGAGGGGAGTGGGTGCGCCACACCTGGGGATGGCGCGCCCACCAAGCCCCTGGCTGCCTGGACCGCTCTGACGGGGAGGGCGCGGAGAGCAGGCGCAGCTTTTCCTTCCGCGCTTTTGTGTAACACCCGAGGGCTGGAGCCTCGCGCAGCGCGGGGCGCGCTCCATATAGAACAGCCGGAGCCTGAGCAGCGCAGACGGAGAAAGCAGCGTCAGCCCCTCCCCGCAGCGTCAGCCCCGCCCCGCAGCGCCAGCCCCTCCCCGCAGCGTCAGCCCCTCCCAGCAGTGCAACGGAACTAGCTGTCTGAATAAGAGTCCACCTCCGCCCGCCTGTGTCAGGGCGGAAATGAGGGTCTGAAGAGACCGGCAAACAGAAGCCAAATAAACAAAGGGAACCGCTTCAGAAGGGACTGGTGCAACAGATTAAAATCCCTGTAGAAAACACCGACTTCACTGGAAGGGCCCTGTAGATATCGAGAAGTGTAAGCTGGAACGAGGAGCTATCTGAAACTGAGCCGAACCCACACTGACCACAGCAGCTCCAGAGAAACTCCTAGATATATTTTTACTTTTTTTTTTCTAAGTAAGAAAAAAAAAAAATTTTTTTTTCTTTTTATATTTTTTCTTTTTTATTTTTTCACTTTTATTTTCCTTTAAAATTCCCTATTACTCCCCCATTACTCCTTAACTTTCATTTACATAGATTTTTACGATTTTTTTAATTAGGGGAAAAAAAAATTTTTTTTTTTCTTTCTTTCTTTTTTTTTTTTTTTTTTTTTTTTTTTTTTTTTTTTTTTCTTTTTTTTCTTTTTCTTTTTTTTCTTTTTTCTTCTTTTTTTCTTTCCGTTTTCTCTTTTATTTTCTATTTTTCTTTTTCTCTTATTTCTTTTAAAGTCCTCTAGTACTCCTCTACTACTCTTCATTTTCATTTTCACTACACTATAACCTTACCAAAAAAAAAAAAAGGAGAAGCCCTATCTTTAAACCGAAGATTATTCTCTCCCAATCTTGACTCTCTGTTTTCTACCTCAGAACACCTCTATTTCCTCCTT